>NW_015387027.1:242366-266306 GCF_001527695.2 Protobothrops mucrosquamatus
CTTCAGCTGCTCAGCACTTCAGTGCCTCAGCACCTCAGCACTTCAGCAACTCAGCACTTCAGCACCTCCACTCCTCTGTACTTCAGCACTTCAGTACCACAGCACTACAGCTGCCGAGCACTTCAGTACCACAGTGCCTCAGCACCTCAGCTCCTCAGCACTTCAGCACCTCAGCACTTTAGCTGCTCAGCACTTCAGCCGCTCAGCACCCCAGCTCTTCAGCTCCTCCACACTTTAGCACCTCAGTTCCACAGCACTTCAGCACCTCAGCACTTTAGCTGCTCAGCACTTGAGCTGCTGAGCACTTCAGTACCACAGCACTACAACTGCTGAGCACTTCAGTACCACAGTGCCTCAGCACCTCAGCTGTTCAACACCTCAGCTCTTCAGCACTTCAGCTCCTCAGCACTTCAGCACCTTGGCATCTGAGCACTTCAGCTGTTCAACACCTTAGCTTCTCAGCACTTCAGCACCTCAGCTCCTCAGCACTTCAGTTCTTCAGCACCTCACCACCTCAGCTGTACAACACCTCAACTCCTCAGCATTTCATCAACTCAGCACTTCAGCACCTCCACTCCTCTGTACTTCAGCACTTCAGTACCACAGCACTACAGGTGCAGAGCACTTCAGTACCACAGTGCCTCAGCACCTCAGCTCCTCAGCACTTCAGCACCTCAGCACTTTAGCTGCTCAGCGCCTCAGCACCCCAGCTCTTCAGCTCCTCCACACTTTAACACCTCAGTTCCACAGCACTTCAGCACCTCAGCACTTTAGCTGCTCAGCACTTGAGCTGCTCAGCACCCCAGCTCCTCAGCACTTCAGCTTCTCAGCACTTCAGCACTTCAGTACCACAGCACTACAGCTGCTGAGCAATTCAGTACCACAGTGCCTCAGCACCTCAGCTGTTCAACACCTCAGCTCTTCAGCACTTCAGCTCCTCAGCACTTCAGCAGCTTGGCACCTGAGCACTTCAGCTGTTCAACACCTTAGCTTCTCAGCACTTCAGCACCTCAGCTCCTCAGCACTTCAGTTCTTCAGCACCTCACCACCTCAGCTGTACAACACCTCAACTCCTCAGCACTTCAGCACCTCAGCACTACAACTCCTCTGCACTTCAGCAGCAGCACCTCAGCACCTCAGCACCTCAGCACTTCAGCTGCTCAGCACTTCAGCACCTTAGCACTTTGGCACCTGAGCACTTCAGCTGTTCAACACCTCAGCTCCTCAGCACTTCAGCACTTCAGCACTTCAGTACCTCAGCACCTCAGCACTTAAGTATCTCAGCACTTCAACACCTTAACACTTCAGCTGTTCAGCACCCCAGCACCTCAACTCCTCAGCACTTCAGCACCTCAGCACTTCAGCTGTTCAGCACTTCAGCACCTCAACACTTCAGCACCTCAGCACTTCAGCACCTCCGCTCCTCTGTACTTCAGCACCTCAGCACCTCAGCACTTCAGCTGCTCAGCACTTCAGCACCTCAGCACCTCAGCACCTCAGCACTTCAGTACTTCAGCACCTTAGCTCTTTGGCACCTGAGCACTTCAGCTGTTCAACACCTTAGCTCCTCAGCACTACAGCACCTCCACACCTCAACTTCTCAGCACTTCAGCTCCTCACCACTTCAGCACCTTAGCACTTCGGCACTTTAGCACCTCAGCACCTCTGCACTTAAGTATCTCAGTACTTCAGCACCTTAGCACTTCAGCTCTTCTGCACTTCAGCACCTCAACTCCTCAGCACTTCAGCACCTCAGCACTTTAGCTGCTCAGCTGCTCAGCACCTCAGCACTTCAGCTGTTCAACACCTCAGCTCCTCAGCACTTCAGCACTACAGCATCTTAGCACTTCAGCACCTCAGTTCTTCTGCACTTCAGCACCTCAGCACTTTAGCTACTCAGCACCTCAGCTGCTCAGCACCTCAGCACTTCAGCTGTTCAACACCTCAGCTCCTCAACTTCAGCACCTCAGCACTACAGCACCTTAGCACTTCAGCACCTCAGCTCTCCTTAGCACTTCAGTACCTCAGCACTTTAGCTGCTCAGCACCTCAGCTGCACAGCACCTCAGCACTTCAGCTGTTCAACACATCAGCACTGCAGGTCTTCTGCACTTCAGCTGTTCAACACCTCACCTCCTCAGCACTTCAGCACCTCAGCACCTCCACACCTCAACTTCTCAGCACTTCAGCACCTTAGCACTTTGGCACTTTAGCACTTCAGCACCTCAGCTCCTCAGCACTTTAGTACGTCAGCACCTCTTCACTTAAGTATCTCAGCACTTCAGCACCTTAGCTCTTCAGCTCTTCTGCACTTCAGCACCTCAACTCCTCAGCACTTCAGCACCTCAGCACCTCAGCTGCTCAGCACTTCAGCACTTCAGCTGTTCAACACCTCAGCTCCTCAGCACTTCAGCACTTCAGCACCTTAGCACTTCAGCACCTCAGCACTTCAGCTCCTGAGCACCGTAGCACCTTAGCTCCTTAGCACTTCAGTACTTCAGCACCTCAGCACCTCAGCACCTCAGCACTTCAGCTCCTCAGGTTCTCTGTACTTTAGCACCTCAGCTCCTCAGCACTTCAGCACCTTAGCACCTCAGCACCTCAGCTCCTCACTACACCACAAGGATTGAAATCCTGGAAATATATATATATATATATATATATATGCAGCAAGTCCAATGTCATCACAATCAATGTTTCATGATGTGTTCTATTATGTCATAATCATTTATCTAGCTGTAGGGGTGCAGTCTCATATGCCCCACATGAACTGTGCACCTTTGAATATGAAGGGGGACAAGGGGTGCCCTCATGCCACCAAAACAGGCATATCATAGTTCCAATACCCAAGGTGAATGGCAATCCTTTACCCTAAAATTCCTTCATTCCCTCTATATGTGGTTTTTTCATCCACTTTTTGGCTGAAAGTCCCAGCTCAGAAATGGTTTCAGTGATTTTTAATTTGATGGGGGATTCAAATTCAGCCTATTTCTGAAATCCCAGATCAATTAATCAGAGGAATAACTTGCCTCCAGACATTGTGGTTGCTCCCTCACTGGAGGTTTTAAAGAAGAGATTGGACAGCCAGTTATCCCGCATGATACAGGGTCTCTTGCTTGAGTGGGGGGGGGGGCGAGGAGTTGGACTAAAACACTTCCAATGTCTCTTCCAACTCTGTTGTTTTCTTAAACAAAGACAATATGAGAACTGTATTGAATGTCACAGGATATTTACAACATAAAGAAAAACAAGGCATGTTTTGCAAAGAAAGCTTTTGATGATTGGAATTGGTCTTTTTTGTTTAAGATTCTGGAAATTATGGACTTTGGCAACAATTTTATTCAAGGAATTAAGTCAATATATACATCTCAGAAGGTTCAAATTATGATAAATGATGATATAACTAGACCATGTGATATCCAGAAGGAGGAAAGATTAGGTTGTCCTTTGTTCCTTTGGCTGTTTATTTTGGTTCCTGAAGTGTTGACTTGTCATGGCCCATGAAAGGAGAAAGGAGAGCAGAAGGAAGGTCCATTAGGTTAGTTGCCTAGTAACAGAGTAAGGATTCAGATAATGGCAGTTGGCTGCAGACACATTCTGAGGAATGACAATCTATATAGTTTCCTCTCTTCTCTTAGCAAGGAATGGGGTTTAGCTCAGATGTGATCCCTGTGTATGAATTTCACTCTTGAACCTTAGACCCTTGGACTGGCTGACAACTCTGACTCTGCTCTTAAGCCTTGGACCAACTTTAGATTACTCTTTTGCATGCTCATATTTGGAAAACACACTTTGCAGAATGAACTTCCTCTGAACAGCCAGTTTCAGGAAGGGTTGGCAGAAATTCTGGAAGAGTTGGCAGATACTGAGGGTCCGGGCACAATTCACTAATTCAGCTGTGCTTGCAGACAGATGGGCACTTATAACAACAATAGGTCAGAGCCTGAAGTCATAAACCTGTTGCCATGCCTGCAATACCTCAGCCCATGTATAATGCTGAAAAAACCTCCCCCAAGAAGCCCTTGCAGATTGGGAGTGCAGGGCCTCCATTGACAGAGACAGAGAAGGCAGAGAGATGGAGAGAGGGGCTTTCTTTGTGCTATGGGGACTAGGGACATATGGCAGCAAAAGGCCCTGCCAAGAAATCCAACCCAGCCCTTTTGGGAAACAGTTTAGGTCAGGGGTGTCAAACTCAATTTCATTGAGGGCCGTATCAGCATTGTGGTTGCCCTTGGGGGGGGGGCGGGTGGGTCTGGCCAGGCCCTACTGGGTGGGCATGGATGGAGTGGGTGTGGCCTACTGGGTGGGCAAGGTCAACTCTACATCATTCGCGTCAAGGGTGCCTGTGGGGTCCTGGGCAGGAGTGGGACAGATCTGAGGGTCTCTAGCAGAAAGGAGTGGGACCAGGGCAGAGCCCATCAAGCTGGATAGGTGAAGTAAGCAAGGGCCATTTTCTGGCCACTTCCATACGATGGTGCATTTCTTCATTCCTCACAAAGGGTGACACCTCCCCAGCATGCACCCAGGGGGTGGGGCCGATGCAGCAGGGGTTGGTTCCTCGCTGTTTCCAGACGGCCTTGTGGAGCTAAGAGTGAATGTGTTTCAGCATAGATGGCCAGTACAAAATTGTACATTGGCTCCCGGCTGGCCTGGGCCAGGGCCAAGGCAGCGGGGATAATTCCCTCACTGTTTCCAGGATGGCTTCGTGGGCCGCATGAAACCACTTCGTGGGCCGCATCTGGCCCCCGGGCCTTGTGTTTGACATGTCTGATATAGTACAAGTACTTCATGTACATGTCTGGTTTAGGTTTAGCTGGACTTCTAAATTGGGGACACGTTCTGGCAAACCAAGCCCAAACATCATGTCCTCCATCAAAACACCTATATGTTTTGGTGTCATGGCAGATACCAGGGAAGCACATTTTGGAAAGCCTGGCCATTTTCTATTCTGGAGGTACAACCAACTTTTTAGACTTCCAGTTTGTAGATCATAGCATTCCTGTATACGGCCTCCAATCCCTCCTAGTGTTCAGATCAATCAATGGCTGTCCACTATGATGTGGTACTGAAACTCGGGTTACAATACCATTTTTTTTAAAAAAATCCTTTCTCACTAATTTCAGAACAGCTAGGACACCTCAAAAATGCTTGGCTGTTTATCAGGCTGGACTTTAGGGATGCTTCTGCTATGTCCATTATACAAATGTCAAACTATTACAGGTCATGAGACCACCCCAATGGACGGGGTCCTTTCAGCAACAATGATTATTTTGAAGTTACACTATTTCAACAAGTGTCCATCTACTGAAATTGCTGGGTAAGTCACCCCTTTTGGTAGCAGATTGAGGCTGGACCACTCACAAATGATTCCAAAAACTTTGAGCATTTCTCAGTTTCTAGCATGTGTGCTTTGTCTCATCCCTCTGGTGAATTACCATCCAACTTTACCATCCTATTTGGCCTATGGAGAAATCCTTGGGACACATCTATGCCAGTAACACAACACAGGTTAATGTTCTCAAGTGGCAACTGACCCATGCAAAGGGTGGAACAGGCCTATGTGACTCTCAATTATTGAAATAGTTCAGCTATGAGCAAGGTGACTGAGGGAGGGTCCTTCTGCCTTCCTCCCTTCTCTGTGGGGATGCCTTTTAATTGTAGCATGAGGAAATGTTGACAGAGTGACTGATTAATCTCATAAAGAGAATTTTAAGGGAAAAGGGAATAACTGTCTCTAGAAGAACCTGAGAGAGAATTGACTTTTTCTCTGGTGCTTCAGAAGGCAGAATCAAAAGATGGAAGGTTTTCAGCTGGACATTAGGAGAACATTCTTCAGTGAAGGGAAAGATCAGAGAATGACTGCCATCATTTTTTCCTCCCATCTTTGGACTTCAAAGCCCCCACTTTATCCTTCTCTCTTTTTTATATAATATTTTATTGATTTTCTCATTTTACAATTGAATATTTAAAAAGCAACATGATGACTGGGTTGATCAATAGTTCAATAGCGTACATAAGTCTTTAGTATAAATCTCATATTACAACATCAAATATTTCCTCTCTTTTTCCATTAATATCTGCTATCTCATATTGGGCTAGTACAGTTCTTATTATTATCAACTAAATAAAAACATCTTTGTTACAATTATCAATAATTTTAGCTTATACATATCTTAATTGCGTTTGCACTCAATCCTTGTATACAATCAATGTCCTGTTATTGCTTTTTTTGCCCAGGCTTTAATTTCCTATCAATATTCAAATTACCATTATTTATAATTTCCAAATATTTTATATTTAGGTGACCAAAGTTTCCCTTATCTCAACTTCTCCCTTTTCCCCCTTTCGTAGCAAAGTCTAATATTCTAGTTACACATCTTATCTATTTGATTATAGTCTTACTGTTTTCTAAAAAATATTTATTTTTCACCATGTTAAGCCATCTAATTAGTAATAAAGTATCCCTCCAATAAGTCAAAACCATTATATGTGTTGTCTAGGACTAGGTTAACCAATAGTTCAGTAATATACATAAATGTTTAGTTTAGGTCTAATATTAGAAGCTCAAATACTCCCTCTCTCTTTCCAGTAATATCTGTTATCTCATACTGGGCAAACAAAATTCTTATTTTCAACTAAGTAAAAACATCCTTGTTAGATTTATCAATACTTTTTAGCCAATGCACAAACTTTAATTTCCCATCAATGTTCAAAAAAGAAGAAGAAACCACTATTATTTATGATTTCCAAATATTTTATGTTTAGGTAGCCAAAAGGTTCACTTATCTCAACTTCTCCCTTTCCCCCTTTTCATACCAAAGTCTAATAGTCTAGTTACAGATCTTATCTATTCAGTTATAATGTTACTCTATTTTTTAAAAATTATCTATTTTCCACCGTATTCAACCATCCAATTAGTAATATAATATCACCTCTAATAAATCAAAGCCATTATTTTCTTCAGCCTTACTCTGGCTTTCTTCCTTTGCCAGCTAACCTTTCATGTCAGTGCCTTTGAATCATCAAATAGTTCTCCCTCTATTATTATATATATTATTTGGAATAAGAAAGACTATTTGGTTGAAGTTTTTTGGATCTTCAGTGTGTGGACCTGGTCTTTCCATCAGAGATCATGTTGTCAAATTGTTGCCATTTCATCCCTGGGTCATAAATTAATTATTCATGACATCATGTGACAGCTTTAGTATAGTCTCCTTTACTGTATAATCTTTATTTCTTTGAATGCTTGGGGATCTTAAATTCTTTGGCTTGGGAAATGGGAGAAGGGAAGGCACATTCAAGCAGGAAATGTTAAAATTTGCTGATGTATAAAAGGAACACTTATGGAACTGTCCCTGAACAACAGACTTACTGTATACATTCCCTCATATATAGTGCCAGGGTAGTCTGCTCAAGCCATAAGTCCAATCCTCCTTGAATTCTGTTTTCTCTCATCTAACTCCAAGCAGGTGCTAACTGTTAATTGAGAAGATTCCCGTGCCTAGACTGTTTAGCAATAAATCAATTTAATTGGATCTTCAGTGTGGACCTGGTCTTTCCATCAGACATCATGTTGTCAAATTGTTGCCATTTCATCCCTGGGTCATAAATTAATTATTCATGACATCATGTGACAGCTTTAGTATAGTCTCCTTTACTGTATAATCTTTATTTCTTTGAATGCTTGGGGATCTTAAATTCTTTGGCTTGGGGCCCAGTGATCTTTATATTTTCTTGATGCTTATAAAGTGGCTTTATTGCAGTCTCCAAATGCTTTGGTTCTTCTTAAGGGAGTAGATTATTTTATGCAACAGACAGTAATGTACTCAGCATCTAGATTAGACGTGTCAAACACGTGACGTCACATGACATCGCGCAACCTATCAGAGCTTTTTTTGCCATTGCCAGCAATGGGGTGGGCGTGGTTTCCCGATGATGTGTCCGGCCCGCAGGCTGGCAGTTTGACACTGCTGACCTAGATTCTATTGTAACTGCCCCAGGATCAAAACCAGATTTAGGTTGTAATTGCTAGTATGTAGTAGCTCTCAGCTACTTGTAACAGTTCCATGGTGGATATGAATTTCTGACTGTCCCAGACTTAACAGCACTCCAGAGGATTTTACCAGTCTCAAGGATTCTACCACTAACCCAGCAATGAAATTTAGCAGCTGAAGGGGAAATGATGCCGTATCGTATAGAGCAGGGATGTCAAACTCACAACGTCACATGACGTGTTGCGATGTATCACGACTTTGTTTCCATTACTGGCAATGGGGTGGACGCAGTTTTGCCATGATGCATCTGGCCTGTGGGCCAGCAGTTTGACACCCCTGGTATAGAGGTACAACAGCAATAAACCCAACTGCTCTTTAAAACCCCAGCTTCAGTCAGATAATCCCACATCCAGTTATGTGCGAAAGCCTCTGAAAGCCACCAAGGGTACCCAAATGATTGCTGCCATCCTACCTAACCATGTTCTGAAGTCATGGCCGCACATCCCACAGCAACCAGTTATATCCACACCAGATCACCTCATCCACAATCTCCAAAAGGGGAACTTTCACTCAGATCTTGGTTATTCACACTAGATCACCTCATCTACAATTAAGTCATGTATAAGGAAGACCTTACCATATACAGACCTGGCATTCAAAAGCACCATTAAACCTTAAACATTTACACTGACAAGATTGGATTTTTAAGGGGAAGGTTAAAAGCAGGTTAGAAATAAGGACTAGTCTCTTGCCTCCTTTTCCTACTGACACAATTCGATAGGCAGCATTTTAAAAATATATTTCTCCATTTTTGACCCATCATCCTCTTCAGATAAGGAAGGTGTTTTTTCTGTTCAAATTCTGAATTTTAGTATAGGAATTGCTACAGTGGGAGAATTAATTTTGTCCCCATAATGTCAATAAGAAATTTCCAGGAAGGTACTAAAAGTCCAGCATATGCATCACAGCACAAAGTAAGGCAGCATGAAATGCACAGGAGCTAAAAATCACCTTATTTTTCTCTTCATAAGGGGTAGTAAGGGATCCAAGGGTTTCTAAGTGAAGAATAGAAAGCTTTTGTTGATTCACTCTGGAAACAATAGGTTGTCTCTGTGTCTCTCCTTCTTGTCCTGTTTAGGGAATGGTTTGAGGCATGTATGAATATGTTGCATACTGTATACTTTCATGAATGATTACCACAATGGTCTTTTCTGTTTAAGAAACGATTGCTGTGGGATGTGCAGCCAATTAAAAAGCAGCTTAACTGTGCCTTTTATCATAGGAGGTTTTGCCTGCCACAATTCTGACCTTTTTGAATGCCTCTGTCACCCCAGCTTATCTTACTCCTTTTTTTTTAATGGATGACTGGCACTTCCAAAGAAGGTACTGATTTGATGCTATGATTTTTGGGCTCATTGAAAGGCTATGGGGGACATCTCTTGCTTAAAGGCATTCCTGGAAGTAAAATTGATCTCAAAAGCCCTCCTTTTTCCTTGCAACATGCCAGTTTCACAAAAAAGAATAAAAGTCTCTGAAATAATCCAAAACAGATGAGGCTCATACTCACAATTCCAATTTGAAGGAATAAATTAGTCTTATCTCTTCTGTAAGATGTGGTTTACTTGGAATGAGCAAAGGTGTTGCATGTTTGTTCATCTGTTTGACGTCTCCTCTAGGCAATATGCAAAGAATTGGAAGTACAGAAATAAAATGTAATATAGGGAGAATATAAAATACTACCGTACAATGAAACAATAATACACCAAATAATATAGAAACAATAACCATTTCTTAAGAGACAAACTACAAACCATACAAGATTTGACTTTATTTGATTTGATGCCAGCTGACACCAAGGAACTCTACTAGAACAGTGTTGTTATCTATCAGCATTTAAATATTTAAGAACAATGAAGAGGTGTTTGGACTAACATTTAAGGAGTAGAAATGCTATTGTGAAAATGTTTATTTCAACAATATTGTTTCTGACCACGAGAGGGCATACTTAACTCAAAGGAGAAGAGGCTCTAATTTCCAAGCCATTTGAAAAGGAGGTGAGATCATACCAGGATTAATAATTAGAAGAAGAATAGGAAAAATTACATTCCTGTATTGGCGGAGGGGAGAATGCATAGTATACAAATGAAATGAAAAATATTCTGCGTGATTGATTTCATTAGAACAGTTAAATGAAGACATGAATTGAATGTCTTCATTAAAATAAATATGATTTACAAATGCTTAACTTCAGTGATTGCACTCAAATTCCTTAAAAAAAATGCTTGCAATTTGGGCAATTAGTCTGCAGGAACCTAAGTAAGCCATATTGTATTGTTTCAGCAGCACTATAAATTTTACAGCACTTGTAAAAATGAATACTTAAGCAGTACAGTTATGCACGTTTACCTGAATGTACTTTGGTAGATGTACACATGAAGATGTACAAATCTTACAAAGGTTATTGAATTACCTCAAGTTAGTTTTTTCTGCATCTAGACTATATCATCTAGAGTCTAGACTATATCAGAGACTTGTTTGGATGATGAAATGGGCTTCCCAGAGTCAGTATGTTACTGTGAATGACTAGATTATGGATATTTCTTGTAATGGTTTTCCATGTTCTTAGATTAAGAGTTGTTTATTTTACATCATTCAAACTCAGCCTCAGATTTTTTTTAGTTCGTCTTCAACTTCTTTACTGCTGTCCAGTGAACAATCCATATAGGAGATGTTTGTGACATCTGTGCAATGGTGGGATTCAGCCAGTTTGCACCAGTTCGGCAGAACCGGTAGCTAATTTTTTTGTTGCCCAAGCCCAGAATGGACTTCTGGAAGCAGCATCCACACAGAGAACCGGTTGTTCACATATCTGAATCCCACCACTGCATCTGTGCCACTGTCTGCAAATATTACACTGTGGTCAGCAAGCTTGGAATTGGTTATCTAGTGGGTTTCCTCATTCTATACTCCTTGCTTTCTGTAAAAAATTTCCTTATTATAGCATTGATTACTGTATGACATTGAAAGTAGGGATGAGATCACATAACTTTGCAGAACATGATTTCAAACTGGGAATTGAGGCATAGTTGCTGGAAGGAAGCACATGCACAATGGCATATGATTTGGTGACCACATTGATTAGTGTTCAGTGTTTTCCAGAAAGCTAACAAATATACACTATTGAAAGTTGATGGAATTCAGTGATTGTTCATTGGTCTTCCATGAGTTGTCTGATGGTGAAGATCTGATTTTAGCATCCTCAGTTTGGGCAGAAACCAGCTTGCTGTTGTCTGTTCTCGAGGTTTTTGGAAACATACTTGGATGATTCCCATAAAAATATTTTGAATGATAGGTTAAGGGTTTATGCCCCAGTAGCTTTGCATTGTAGCTGTTGCCATTTTACAAAATAGGGATTATAATATCTTTCTGCCAAATGAGTGAATGCAGTGACTGCAGTTGATTGTTGACATGATCTCCACCATTTCCAAGTCCCTTACACTTCATGTCTTCTAGGCTTAGCATCTGAAGCTTAATTTTCTGGTGCACCAATGCAATGGACCTGCTGGTGGTTCCTGTGGCTCTTCATGGTAGCATAGTTGTTGGAAAAATTCTCTCCACATTTGAAGCTGAAGTTCTACTCATGTTTTTGTACAGTCTTTTCCAGTTCCAGGGCCACAGCATTCCAGAATGCCTCACACTCTGTCTTAGTGGCAAACTTCGGGCAGGCAATTGAATTGTTTGTATCACACATCGTCAGTAGGTTTGGCTCATTTTTTGGTGTCCAAAGTCTAAACACTCATCTAAAATCCATACTTATGTCTGGTGATTTATTGTCAGGACACACTTTTGGCAAATACATAAATAGCTTCAGAGAATTGGTTTTCTTCCATGTTTACACCACCCAGCAGTTTCAGGACAGCAAATATGTTTGCTAATGTTATTTGGAAATCTTATTTATATCCTGAGGCTTAAAAATTAGAGTGAGCTCTTAGAATAGCACAATGTATGGACTCTTCAGGCTCCATACCCATGTTACAGATGCAAAGCCATTTTTCAGACCCTTCTTGAAGACCTGCACAGGGGTAGAACTATATTGTTGGGTATCATCAGCATATTGGTGATACCTCACCCCATGGCTACAAAGACCTGACCCAATAGCTTTGTGCAGATGTTAAAAAGGAGCAGAGAAAATACCAAACCCTGTGGCACCCCACAATGTAGGGACCAAGTACAGAACAGCTTATTCCCAATCAACATTGCCCAAATTGGTTCCAAAGGAAGAAGGATCGGCAGAATTATGGTGCCACCCACCCTAATCCCATGCAATAAGTCCAGAAGGATAGCACTGTTTTCAAGACTTTCAAGAAAATTTGTTATGCCTTTGTGTTATATATAATACTGAAGTGAGTCTTCTGATTTTAAAGGAAAATGATCCACATGATTCTTCAAATAATGTTAATAGTTATAAATGGTAGATGTAATGTCTTGTGAAGGAATTAAACAGCTTATTTCAGTTTTACTGTAGCTGAAATATTAACATCAGGTTTCCATCAATAATTTAGTTTCAAGTTCTGTAACATCCTCAGTTTTCTTTTTACTGAATATATCTACTTCGGTGTTTAAAAAAGGAATAAAAGAAGATGGAAGAGCTCAGAATCTAAAGGTTGTGTCCACTAGTTTAGGGGTCCGCAACCCCTGGTCTGGTTGTCTTAATTTGAAGGAAATCACAATAACATTTCAAATGTTATATGGATAAACTCAACCATGCTTTTCTTTATATTGTAGATATTTATAGCTGTAGATAAGATCAAATTTGGTGCAAAACACAAACCAAAAAAAATAAGCAATGCAATAGGATAGGGTGAAACAAAGTAAAAACTAAGGAAGAATACTCATTTGGAAATATTCCATCAATGAATAAAATTGAAAGTTGTTACCCTGACTTTAATTCAGTTTCAATTTTGCTTAAAATTAAGCAAATGCATTGTTTTTATTTAGTGTTGAGCTTAGTAATTATTCTTACTTATAGAAATTTAAATAGACAGGTATACAACTTTCTGAAATTATCTTTACATACAGCAAGTGATTAATGCAGCAAGGAGTCCATCAATTGTAACTTCTAAATCTATTACTAACTAAAATTAATGCAATTAAAACTTCAAATTGGGTTATATTTCTATTAGCATTTTCAATAAAAGTGAATATGTCAACAAAAGATTGTCAGGATTTTTTTTATTATTGAGGCTTATTCAATCCGAATAGAGCTGGAAAGGACTTTAGAGGTCTTCTAGTAATCCAATCCCCTCCTCAAGTGGGAGATCCTATACATTTTCAAATAGGTGGCTGTCCAGTCTTTTTTTATAAACCTCCAGTGATGAAGCACCCACAACGTCTGAAGGCAAGCTATTCCACTGGTTAATTGTCCTCAGGAACTTTCTCTTTAGTTCTAAGTTGCTTCTCTCCTTGATTAGCTTCCATTTATTGTTTCTTGTCTTGCCTTCTGATGCTGTGGAAAACAAGTTGTCCACCTCTTCTTTGTGGCAGCCCCTCGAATACTGCTATCATGTCCCCCCTAGTCCTTCTTTTCTCTAGACTGACCATAACCCATTCCTATAACCGTTCTTCATATGTTTTAGTCTCCAGGCCTTTAATCATCTTAGTTGCTCTGTTTTGCACTTTTTCCAAGGTCTCAACATCTTTTTTTGTAATGTGGTGACCAAAACTGGATACAGTATTCCAACTTTGGTCTTACTAGGTGTTGTGTCCCGTGCCTGCAGAAGCAGGCGTGGGAAGTTGCAAGAGTCCCGGGCATTTGCAAAAGCTGCCCGGGACCAGACTGACCGGCGCCGGCCTTGCACACATGCGCAAGGCGGCAAAGGACTGCCTTGTGACTGGTTGGATCGGGGATCGGAGGGTATATATAGAGGCTTGCGCGCCTCTGGGCTTGTCGTTGTTCGTAGAATGGAAGCAGAGAATAAAGACTTGTTAGAAATGCTTCGTCTCAAGTGCCATTATTCTCCGGACTTAACACTGGCGACGAAGGTGGGATTCAGTCTATACAGCTAGGAAAGCTTGAAGACTCACCCAAAGAAGTCCGGAAGAGAAAACGGCGTGGAAGTCAGCGTTATCCTGCCAGTACGAAATCGCTGGAGGGTGCGTGCGGCTGAAGAAGAAGACCTGATCCTCGATCATGGCGAAAGTTGGGCGTTTAGCGGAATTCGATGTCTCTCACCCCGAGAGGTGGGAATCTTATGTTGCAAGAGTCGAGACGTATTTCCGCATAAACCAGATTCGGGAGGAAGGCTTAAAGGCTGCCACATTGTTGTGCGTTTGTGGGCAAGACGCCTTTGAGATCGCTGAGAGCTTAATCGTCCTGGACTCGCTGGAAACGGTATCATACTCCGATCTGAAGAAAGTTTTAAAGGAACATTTCCAGCCCAAGCATTCTGTCATGGCTTGGAGGCACACATTTCAACAGAGAGATCAGCGAGTTGGGGAATCGGCAAAAGAATTCGTTGCGGCCTTGAAAAGAGCAGCTAAACCGTGTGATTTCAAGGACTTAGAGGAAAGACTGCGTGATCGTTTTGTGTGCGGACTGAGGAACAGAGACTTACAGCAGAAGCTGTTCACCATGGAAGATGTCTCTTTCCAAGATGCTCTGCAAGAGGTTTCAGCAGAAGAAGCTGCAAGTGTGGCGGTCAAGAATTTGCGGCCCACTCGAAGCGCTCCAGTGACTGCAACCATCCACAAGGAGGTGGACAAGCGGTACCAAGCAGCTGGGAGGAGGTCCAAAGATCGTCAGGACAAGGGCCCAGCTGAGATTCGTTGTTTCGGATGCGGGGGTCGCCACAAGCGAGCGGAATGTCGGTTCCGTTCCGCCATTTGCCGAGCGTGCGGAAAGAAAGGCCACATCCCTGCGGTCTGCCTGGGTCGACAGAAGGAGTTTTTACAAAACAACATGATTCGCCACGCTACCGCGGCTCCTTCACACCCTTCTACCAAAGGTGGCGTCCATGTTGGGCGCAGCATTATTTTATCTAGGGGGGAGGGGTGTTGTGTCCCGTGCCTGCAGAAGCAGGCGCGGGAAGTTGCAAGAGTCCCGGGCATTTGCAACAGCTGCCCGGGACCAGACTGACCAGCGCCGGCCTTGCGCGCATGCGCAAGGCGGGAAAGGACTGCCTTGTGACTGGTTGGAATTGCCCGGGGATCAGAGGGTATATATAGAGGCTTGCGCGCCTCTGGGCTTGTCGTTGTTCGTAGAATGGAAGCAGAGAATAAAGACTTGTTAGAAATGCTTCGTCTCAAGCGCCATTATTCTCCGGACTTAACACTAAGGATTTATAAAGCGGTACTAATACTTCACGTGTTTTGGATTCTAAGCCTCTATTTATACAACAAAGGATTGCATTAGTTTTTTTGGCTGCTGCCGCACACTGCTAACTCATATTTAAGTGATTGTCCACTAGGACTCCAAGGTCCCTCTCACAGTTACTGTTTTCGAGCCAGGTTTCGCCTAATCTGTATTTGTACCTTTGGTTTTTCCTGTCCAGGTGTAAAACCTTGCTTTTCTCCACATTCAATTTCATTTTGTTGGATAGGACCCATTGTTCAAGTATGTCAAGAACTTTTTGGATCCTGAGTTTGTCTTCTGGGGTGTTGGCTATTCCTGCCAGCTTAGTGTCATCTGCAAATTTGATGAGTTCCTCTTCTATTCCATCATCTAACTCATTTATGACGATATTGAAGAGTACTGGGCCTAAGATGGAACCTTGTGGTACCCTGCTGCTTACTTCCCTCCATGTAGATGTAGTACCATTAAGAAGTACAATTGTACTCACTGAGTACAATTTATCAGCCAGTTACAAATCTGTCTGGTAGTGATGCTTTCTGTCCCACATTTTTCTAGTTTACCAAGAAGTATGTTGTGGTCTATTTTGTCGAATGCTTTGCTGAAGCCCATGTATACTATGTCCACTGCATTCACTGGTCTACTAATTTAGTCACGTTGTCAAAGAATGAAATAGGATTGGTTTGGTGTGATCTGTTTTTAACAAACCCATGCTAGCTTTTACTTATAACTTTGTTTCTAGATATTTACAGATCTCTTTTTTGATTATTTCTTCCAATATCTTTCCAGGTATTGATATTAGGCTGATTGGCCTGTAGTTTCCTGGGTCTGTGTTTTGTTTTTTTTTTAAAGATGAGAACCACATCAGCTTTTTTCAATCCTTTGATAGTTCCCTGGTGCTACAGGATTTTTTAAAGATATGGTACAATGGTTCTGAGATAACATCTGGCAGTTCCTTCAGAACTCTGGGATGTAATCTGTCAGGTCCTGGTGATTTATACTCATCAAGGTCAGACAAGTGTTCTTTTACTATTTTCTTGCTTATTTTAATTTTTATTTCAAGTCTGTCTTGAAATAGGTTTTTGATAGGTTGGGTTATATTTTCTTTTTGCATGAAGATTGGTGCAAAGAATGAGTTAAGCAGCTCTGCTTTCTCTCTACTGCCTGTTACTTCCTTTCCATCGTCTCTCTTTAGTGGACTGTTCCTTGACTTTTTTTCTTTTTATTTATATGTTGAAATAAACTTTTTTTAAAATTATCTTTGACTTTTGTTGCAAGTCCTTGTTCATTCTGAGCCTCTGCTTTCCTGACTATGTCTTTGCAGATTCAGGCTATCTGTTGATATTCTGCTTAATTATGTGTTCCTCTTTCCATTTTTTTGAACTTATTCTTCCGGTCTTTCAGTTTATCAGAGAGATCTTTGTGTAACCATGCTGGTTTCTTCTTGGAATTCTTGTTTTTCTTTTTCAGTGGTATTGTGTCAGACTGAGCTTTTTTGACCATATTTTTCAGTGTTTCCCATACTTCTTGAGTTGTTTTCCCTAATAATAATAATAATAATAATAATAATAACAATAATAATAATAATAATAATAATAATAATAATAATAATAATAAGTTGGAAGGGACCTTGGAGGTCATCAAGTCCAACCCCTTGCTCAGGCAGGTAACCCTATACCATTTCGGACAAATGGCTGTCCAATTTCTTCTTAAAAACTTCCAGTGTTGGAGCATTCACCGCTTCTAGAGGCAGGTTGTTCCACTGGTTAATTGTTCTAACTGTCAGGAAGTTTAGTATTTTCATCCATGGAATTTTTTTTAGGTTCTCTCTGAGTTTGTTAAAATCAGCTCTTTTAAAATTTAAGACACTGGTTGGATTATATTCTATTGCTTGTGTTTGCATTATATTGAATTCCAATATGATGTGGCCACTCTCACCCAAAGTTCAACTCCCTCTATCACTTCTTGATTAGTAAGAATTATATCCAGTATAGCTTTCCCTCTAGTTCCCTCTTCTACCTTTTGGATGCCAAATTGCCATCTAAGTTGATTAGAAATCTATTTGAACTGTCAGTTGCTGCAGAGTTTGTCTCCCAGTTGATATCAGGGTAGTTAAAGTCTCCCATTACTACTGTGGTGTGATTCCCACATGCTTTTGTTAATTGATTAGCAAAGAGTTCATCTATTTCTTCTGCTTGGTTGGGTGGCCTGTAGTATATGCCTATGGCAATGTCATTCTTTTTTCCTTTTATATTGACCCATAAGGATTCTAAGAGGTTTTCATCCTTGGTTTTTGTATTTCTGTAGAGATATAGCGATCTTTTATCCATAATGCAACTCTTTTGTTGGCCTTTTGTTGGAAGTATAGATGAAAACACCACTTGTGCTCCTAATTCTTTAACTTTTCCCCCTAGCTATCTCTTGTTATTGTTTTCAGATTCATTGTTGTGTCACTGGTCCCCACATGTAGGAGAAGAATGGGGTAGTAATCCATGGGGTTGATTATTTTAGTAAGGTACTCAGTTATATCTTTGATTTTTGCTCCAGGGAGACAATATACAATAAACAAAAATATTCTTTGCTATCAATATTATATTGTTTCCTAACCCTTCCAAATTGAAATCATATAGCATAGAAAAGAGCAGACTTCTTTATTTGATGCTGCTGTATATTTGAAATATATATATTTCTAGTCCATCTGAATATCCAGGATTTAATATTATTTGAAAATATTATAATGTTGCATATTTTATCTCCACTTATAACTTTACTAAGATAATCTTTATATTCATTCATTACTTTTGTAAGTTTATGATCCCATTAACCTCAGAACTAGTAGATGTATAACTGGAGAAATAAATTTTCTATAATTACATTCTATATATCTTTTGCTTGGTTAATGGGACCTAATTTTTGTCGGTTATGCTGTTAATAAAATTTTATTCTTTTTCTGACCTTAGGAGTTAATAATTTTGAAGAACGATTTCCAAACGATGTTACCAATAAATGAAAGTGATAAAAATGTCAGTATTTCCAGCTTTTGCATTTCATCCCTTTTTGCTTTTAATTCTTCCTTCTTGATATGCTATGGTATGTCTTCTAATGGCACCTTTCATGGTGTCTCACATAGTACAAAATTCCATTTATGCTTGGAAATAATTCTGTATTTCTTTTACATTTTAATCTTATACTCCAAGTGCTGCATAATAATTAAAGGCCTGACCACCATCTAAATCAATGGAAAACTAAAAACAGGGGATTAAAAAATCTCGAGCATGATCAGAATTGTTACTGTGGCAATTATATGTTTATTAAATATGCAACTAGTTTAAATGAAATTAGAATATTATGTATTTTAATAAATGTAATAAAACATAAAAGATATTCTCATCTGATAAAAAGTTGTCAACCTGCTACATGTTTTCTTAAGTCCTAGTTGTCTAATTTATAGCACATCATGTACTGCTCTTAATAAATGCAATTTCTCTGGCACAATTCACTGCTTAAAGGATGATTATGCAATTACATCATCAGTGGTTATCCAAAATCTGTCTAGTTCCATACCAGTTTCTCCCTATAAGCTGATATAAAAATGAGACTCCTTTATCCAAGCCAGCTTTCTTATGTTGCTATGCTGGGGTATATCATGACCTGCTGGTTAAATTCTTTCTTATTTATCTGGCAGATTTATATTGTTCAATTCCAATGGCTCTTGCAAACTTAAAAAAAGAAGTCTGTCTCAATCCAGTGGCAATTCTACAATAAAGGTGTTTTCCATTAGTTTTGTGCTAATCCTCATGTATCACTTCATGTTCTCCTGGAAGGGCCGTAAAGTAGATGTGAAGAACCTTGGAAAAGCTGCTGCTTCTTTGTGGTTTTTCACCAAAGTTCCAGAAGGTGCTTCACTCAACATGTCAAAGGATCTGTACAACCCTACTACTCAGGTATATTTGTCTACTCACCACTCAACTGCTGTGTTTAATTCTCACCTTGTTTTTATTCCTTTGCTACTTACTGAAAATTCTTGCATCCTCAAATTAGTCTATGCTGAACCCACAAGATGCTCTTGGGTGACTGTTTAGGTCACCCAACTTCATCAAAATTCTCTTCTTTGTTCTATAGTCTTTCTTTTCTTAAAAAAATATAAATTTTAAGATAAGAAGCTAATATATACTTAAGTCGCATCCTATCATTTTTCAGAACAAAAGCATTTTCCATGAGGAAAGGGACAACTTGGTGTGGCCAGCTCAGTGTGGGCAAGTCACCTGTGCCAACAACTCATCATGGCCAATTCACCGCAGGGACAACTCACCACAGGTAGCCAGAGGGAAGGCTGGCTGCCCAGGTGGGTGGGCTGGCAAGCAAGCAGGTAGGCAGAGCACAGGGCAGTGGGGGCTGGGGCTTCCCATTTTCACATTGTCCTGCTGCCACCACTGCTGATGCATTGAGCTCCATGGCATTTAAAATTTGGGCTGTTTGGCAGTGGTGGTGTTCTGGCCATTCAGGGGCGGCAGCGGAGGGTGGGGCAGGTATCAGAGAGCTGGCAGATGTTGGGTGAGTCTCATTTTCACACCCTCTCACTGTTACTGTCCCTGCCTCACCCACTGCTGCCCCCCAAAATGGCTCAAACACCACCACTGCCAAACAGCCTGCAGCAGTGGCAGTAGCACAGGGTGTGAAAATAGGATGCACCCAGCTTCCTCTGCCTACCCACTGCCCACCCCATCCATCACAACTGTCTATGAATGGCTCAAACACTGTCGTCATCACCTAACAACCCAAATTACAAATAGCCCAGAGTTCAGTGTGGTGGCAGCAGCGGGGTGTGTGTGTGTGTGAAAATGGGATGCCCCCAGCTGCTGCTGCTGCTGCTGCTGCTGCTGCTGCTCTGCACTCTGCCCACCTGCTCACTTGCCTGGCTCTCCCTCAGGTGGGAAGCACCTGGCCAAGTGCTGCTTTGCACTCTTGCCACCCACCCACCCACCCAGCTCTTCTACCAGCTGTCGTGGTGAGTTGTCCTCGTGGTGAATTGGCCATGTTAGATTGTCCTGTGACAACTTGGTGGTAGTGAGTTAGCAGAGACAACTTGGCGATGGTGAGCTGGCCATGCTGAGCTGTCCGCCCTGAGTTGTCCTAAACCCTTCCAATGATTCTTATAATTAATTTAAAATCTTATTTCAAATCTAACTCGGCCTTTAGTCTATTTGTAACTTTCCAAAATCAAAATTCTAATCATCCTTTTGCTGTTTATTCCAAAATATTTTTAAGTCATTAAATTTGTATTTAAAACCTTTTGGGATTGAAGGAAACTCACTTGGTACTGTAAAACATGTCGATCCAAAAGTTCCTATTAGCTGAAAAGCAGTTAACACGTCATTTCCAAAAGTCATTAGAAATATGAACCCAAGGTTCCGGTTTCGGCGGCTGACGAGACGGGTGGAAGAAGCCGGGACTCTGGCTTTTCAGCCCGATTTCGCTTTGCCCAGCGACCTTAAAGGGTCGGAAAGTTGCCCTGGAGGGGCAACAAAGAAGGAGGGATACTTTAGGAGCCCGGACCAGACAGCGGTCGGTCTGAGCGGACTGAAGAAACCCTCTGAAAGGATGGAGGAAAGGCTGCCGGATGAGCCCAGGCAGCCCAAGTCGTCGCCAGCTGGAAGGAAAGTGAGGACCCGCGGTGCTCCGCCAAACAGCTGATTGTCAACAGCGTGCTGAAGCTGGGTGAGCCAGTGCTTTTTCCTTTTCCTTTTTGATTAAAAAACGTTGAGCCTCTGATTGGGAAGAGCTAAAAAGTAAAGACCCCAGAAGGATTGAAGCTAAAGGCGGCAAGCAATTACAAAAGGGGAAGATATTTAAGGAATAAAAAAAAAACCCCTTCTAAAAATTGAACTCAGATTGATTCAAAGAAGGACTACTTAATCTATAAGAGGTGGAAAAATTTTCTAGATATAATCTTAAGGGTAAACAACCTATAAAGAACTTTAAAAGAAAAACTTTGTAAAATTTTTCTAAAATCAGACATTGATAAAATAATATATGAGGACATCTAGTGGCAAAAGAAGAAATTATAGTATTATTAAATACTAAAAAAATCTGGAAATATTTGACCTTGGGACAACACCTGGTGTAAACAAAGTGCCTTGGTGTGAGTCTACAATAGGAAAGATTTCTCATAACTATATTTGTTGACTCTGGATATAATTAAAACATGAATTATTTGGAGACAGCGAATGCTTTACATCTGAGACACAACTGGAGGAGTTGGATTTGGCCTAAAGTAGTTGGCTCGTTCTTTTTGATTGGATTTTAGCCTAAGATAGTTGGCTTTTTCTTTCTTTTTTCTTTTTGCCTGCTCTATTTTGTTTTTTTTCCTTGAGATACAGGATTTAGCCTAAAGTAGTTGGCTCCTTTTTACATTTTGGAATTTACCCTAAGACTGTTGGCTTTAAAATGAGTACATCAAACATCACCAGACTTATGAAGAAGACTTCTTCTGCACCCTCTGTTGGAACACCTAGCCCAACAACTCAGGGATCTATTGAAACAATGTTGCAGTGTGAGAAAATAAGCACTGCCCAAAATGAAATGCAGACTACACTAAAATTGATTCAAGAGTGAATGCAAAAAAATCATGAAGAGACAAAAAGCAATTTTGATAAATTAAGCGAAGAAATTTGATATAAAGGCACAATTTGAAGTTCATCATCAAATGATTGCCAAAAATGAACAAAGAATTCAGAAAATGGAAAATAAATCAGATGATATTGATAAAAAATGGAAATGCTATTACAAGAAAATGAAAAATTAGAACAAGCAAATCAAAATCTAGAAGGAGCGGTAGCGATCTTAGAAATGGAGAAGGCAGAACACTATTTGAGATTTCAAAATATCCCTGAAGACAGAGAAGAAAATATAGCAGTTGTGATCATTGAGCTTCTGGCAGAGGCTTTGAAAGCAGACAGAGCAGAGATGCAAATGGAGATAGATGAAATATTTCGAATGAATTCCAGCCACGCAAGGAAATATAAACTATCTAGAGAAGTACATGTGAGATTCATAAAGAAAACAACAAGAGATGAAGTACTTAGAAAAGTGAGAGATGAGCCATTGTGGTCTTAAAGCAGATACCTAAGAGAGTAAGAGATACTCGAAGACATTACCATTTTTTAACTACAAAGCTGATTGCAAAAGACGTACATTTTAGATGGTTAATGCCAGAAGGTATTTTAATCAATTGGAATATTACAAGATATCAATTGGACTCAATCTGGAAAGCAGAAGACTTTGAAGTGAGAAACCAAGCAGTCTTAGATAAAGGAGTGCAATATCGGCAAGAGGATAGTAAGGAACAGAAACAAACGGAAGAGACAATTGAAGAAGTAACGACACAAACAGGAGAATAGAAAGAAAAATTTGAACAAGAGAGTGAAGGAACTGCCAGAGAACAGAGGACCACGAGATCAACTAGACCTAAATATAAATAATGGAAATGGAGAAGGAAAACAGAATTTTTTTCAGTGAATATAAATGGACTAAATTCCCCATCAAAAAGAAACAATTTTTTCAGGAAATTACGGAAATTAAATATAGACATAATTTGTTTGCAAGAGACACATATAAAAAAACAACACAAACTGTTGGAATACTCCAAAATTGGGAAACTTTATTATGCATCTGCGCATCAGAAAAAAAGAGGTGTTGCTGTAAATATTAAAGAGACAATAGATTCTAAAATGGTTTATTCAGATGAAGAAGGAAGAATTGTGATGGTAGAAATATATCTACATCAAAAACAAACATTGTTAGTAGTAATTTATGCACCAAATAATAACCAGGAAGAATTTTACCAAAGTCTCCATAGAAAAATAATAGAAATGGAGTACCAAAATATTTGTTTAGTAGGAGACTTTAATGCGATAGTATATGGAACAATTGACTATAAAAGCAACAAAACAGGGAAAACTGGAAGAAGAAGACTACCTAAGACATTTTTTAATATGATAGAAGAAATTGGAATACAAGATGTTTGGAGGGAAATTAATCCAGAAAAACTACAATATACTTTTTATTCAAATAGTCAAAAATCCTGGTCAAGAATTGACATGATTTGGATGACATCTGAATGGAGGATGAATATATAGGAAATTGAGATAGAACTAGGCACATAGGCAGACCATAACCCTTTAAAAGTGACATGGAGAGGAATACAAAAAAGACCAAGATGGACCTTAAATCAATCTATACTAAAAGAAAGAGAATTCATAGAATTAGCAAAAAAAGGAATGGAGTTTTTCTTTAGAGAGAACAAAAAAGAAGATATAATATTACAAAATGTATGGGACACAGCTAAAGCATATTTTAGAGGTATAGCTATAACAAAGTATAAAGCATATTTTAGAGGTATAGCTATAACAAAGTTGCGCATGCCTGAAGATGGCGGACGTCGGTGAATAGCTCCGAAAACGCGGAGCCCGAAAATGGCTAGAGGGTGGGCTCGGAAGCCCCCCGGAGGTCCGGAGACCCGTTCCCCATGTGGATTCCTCCCCCGGTAAGTCCCCTGGACTGGATACGGGACGCGTGGGGACGCGAGGACGCGGGGGAC
>NW_015387027.1:269407-274753 GCF_001527695.2 Protobothrops mucrosquamatus
GGAGGATTTTATATTGGGTTCATTTTAAGGAATTTGTAAACAACACAACTCTAAAATTTGGTTTAATTCGGTTTTATAGGGGGGGATTGTATATACACCTTTGTTTTAAATATATGTTGTGAGCCGCCCTGAGTCCCGTCCGGGAGAAGGGCGGGATATAAATTAAAATAAATAAATAAATAAATAAATAAATAAATACACAGCAAAGAAAAACAATAGAGAAAACAGCAATATTTACTACTAAAAGAAAAATTTGGAAAATTAGAATCAGAACTACAGAAAAATCCACAGAAAAAGATTTTGAAAAGAGAAATGAAAACAATAAAACACAAACTAAATCTGTTGGATTCAGAAAAATTGGCACAACAGATAAAAAGAGCAAAACAATTTTTTTTTGAAAATGCAAATAAACCAGGAAGATGGTTACTTTATAAACTTAAAAAAACAGAAGGAGAAGAAAATGATATACAACTTAATAAATGAAAAAGGCTGTCTACAATTTAAAAATGAAGAAATAGAAAAGATAATTAAGGAATATTACAAGAAACTGTATGACATAGAAGAAATTCCAAGAGAGAGAACAATCCAATATCTAGAAGAAAATAATCTTCCAAAAATTCCAGAAACATTTAAGACTATGTTAGAAGAAAAAATCACAATAATGGAAATAATAGAGGCCATAAAAAGGCAAAAAAATGAAAAAACACTGGGTCCAGATGGATTACCGGCGGAGTTATATAAAACCCTACAAGATACACTAAGTGAACCATTGAAAGACGTTTGTAATGTACTTTTGTTGGAGACTAAACTCCCAGCCATATGGATGGAAGCAAATATTACTTTAATACCAAAAGAAGATTCAGATTTGACACAGATTAAAAACTACAGACCAATATCGCTGCTGAATGTCGATTATAAAATTTTTACTTCAATAATGGTAGAGAGACTGAAAAAATACTTAACTGAATTTATACACCCACACCAAAATGTTTTCTACCAAAGAGACAGATTAAAAACAATTTAAGAATGATAATGGACGTATTAGAATACTATGAACTACATCCAGGGAAACAACTGGCACTAATATTCCTAGATGCTCAAAAGGCATTTGATAACGTTTCCTGGCAATATGTGACTCAGCAATTACAAATAATGGACTTTGGACAGAACTTTATAAATATGATAAAAACAATATACAACAAACAAACAGCGAAAGTGATCATGAATGGAGTTTATACTGAGAACTTTGAGATAAGAAAAGGTACAAGGCAAGGATGTCCACTATCTCCATTGTTATTCATTTTCACTCTGGAAGTCTTAAATAGAAATATCAGACAAGATACAGAAATTAAAGGACTGGAAATAAAAGGTGAAACATATAAACTACAAGCATTTGCTGATGATTTGGTATTTATCTTAGAAGAACCTTTGGAGATGATTCCTAAATTACTGGGAAAGGTAGAACAGTATGGAGAAATAGCAGGACTGAAAATAAACAGAGAAAAAACTAAGGTAATAGCTAAAAATCTTACAGATAAACAAAAAAAAAACAAATGTCAGAAAAAACAGAATTACAGATAAAAGGTTAAATATTTGGGTTAAAAAGGTTAAATATTTGGGTATACATTTAACAGGAAGATGTTCAACAATAAAAGAAAATAATTACACAAAATTATTGAATCAAATAAAATTTGATTTGGAAAAATGGAAAAATTTGCAATTGTCAATACTAGGAAGAATTGCCACAGTGAAAATGAACAATACCCATAAAACTTGAGAAATTGTTTTTTCAAGATTTAAATTCATTAATTTTGAAATTTGTTTGGCAAGGAAAGAAAGCTAGAATTAAGATGAAAACGTTACAAGATGCTAAGGAAAATGGAGGATTTGGTTTACTGGAGTGGGTTTTGTACTATCAAGCATCTGTATTAATATAGGTAAAAGAATGGATAATTCTTAGAAATAATAGATTGTTATATCTGGAGGGGCATGATTTAAAATTGGGGTGGCACACTTTTTTATGGTACGGGAAAAATAAAATTCATAAATATTTCCAAAACCACTATATAAGAAATACATTGTTAACAGTATGGTAAAAAATAAAAAGTAAAATATATTTGACAATTCCAGGGTGGTTGTCAACTATGGAAGCACTTGTACACCCAAATTTGGTGGACTTTGAAAAAATCTGGTCATATAGAGATATTCTAAATTCTGAAGGGAATCTAAAATCTAAGCAAGAAATGGAAAATCAGGGTATCAACTTGTTGTGGTGGGCACATTTACAAATACAAACTAGATATGAAAAAGATGTTAAATTGTATGGATTTTATAAAGAACAAACGGCATTTGATAAGACTTTGTTAACTTCAGATGAGAAATTAATTAAGAAAATGTATAATTTTTTATTAACTTTGGAAATGGAAAGCGAACAAGTTAAAGAAACAATGATAAGATGGGCGAAAATTTTTGGATATAATATAGAATTAGAAAAATGGCAAAAATTATGGGAAAGAAATTATAAACTGACAATGTCAACTTCTTATAAAGAAAATTTATATAAAATGTTTTATAGATGGCACTTGCCACCAGCAAGATTAGCAAAAATCTTTAAAAATATGTCAGATGTTGGAAATGTAAACATAAGTCAGGCACATATTATCATGTTTGGTGGACATGTGATAAAGTAAAGAATTATTGGGAAAAGATACATATTTGGTTAGAAAAGATGTTTGGAGAACATGTAGATTTTAAACCTGAACTTTTTTTTATTAGATATAATGCCAAAAAAGACTAACAAACAAAGCCTATATTTGATTTTACACGTCACAACAGCGGCAAGAATAATATTTGTGCAATGTTGGAAAAATGAATGAATACCACCAGATGAAGAAATAATTAAAAAATACTAGAATCCGCAGAGATGGGCAGATTTACTATGAGACTGAAAGAAAAAGAAGAAACAGAATATTATCAAACTTGGGACTTATTTTACTGATGGTTAGAGGAAAGAATAAAGGATTAGGAATTAAATATGTATAAGCGTATTTAAACTCAGACAGCACATTGCTTGAAAAATTGTTATTATATGTATGGAAAAAAATTAATAAAATCTCATATAAAAAAAGAAATATGAACCCAAAGGTTTTTGGAAGGCACTGACCATGGTTTGAGCAAAAAGATGACTTTTTCTTGTCTCCCAGAGCTCTAAACCTACTAGAGACAGTTGTCATGTTGTTTCCTCATGAAGAGCAATGATATGGATAGCTTGTGGACAATCTCAGGTTTTCTCCTTGTCCAGAGAGGAATTACGAAGAGCTGGTCTATTCTCCAGCTCTTTATTCCACCACAGTTGTCTATTAAAAACAGAGCTATCTTCAGTTCACCATTTCTTCCCCAGAAATCTTGGCTTTATATTCTTCCAATGATGCATCACAACACAATGTATCTCTTTCCAACAATCTGGGAATACTGAGCTTTACATCCATTTCATGCAAATTTATCCTGTTTATCAGTGGAAAGACTGGACTTCAAAGAAGCTCTTCTCATTCTCTTAATCTGCCAGGTTTTCTAGACTTGTGTCCTGAGATCACACCAAATCAATTATTATAAGCATGACAGATAATCCACATATCCTGATTTTCTAAGAGTTTTATGTTTCAATTTAGTTGGTCAATTATCATTGTCATGTCTCCAGGCAACAAGGTGATTCCAAGAATAAATGGGAACATGAGACAATCTTGTGATGCTTTAAAAATTACTGCTCTTGATTTTGTTAGAGGTTAGGCTGGTTCAGGAATAGAATATATTTAGAAATACCCATTTTAAGTTATACACTTAAATAACTTTGATATGAACTAGTAGTGCGATAGCTCCTATTCTTTGTATATACATATGAAGGTTATCCCTAGATACTGTAACTCATATATAGTAAAGTGTTAGGCTCTAAAAACCAAGAGAAACACACAATGTTTCTTCCAAACAGTTTCCTTTATCATTCCTTACCTACAGACATAAATTTTGTCAGAGCAAAGCAAAGTACTTGCATCATTAAAGATATATTCTGAAAACACCTAGGGAGGAACTGGATTACATTTTGGACTACAATCTACCATAGTAAACAATTAATGGTCCATAATAACCAAGTTCATTTGGAACTACTAATATGCATATTGCCAGCTGGGATCTACTTTACATGGGTATCTTTCCTAGGCCTCTTACTTCAACAGTTTTCCAGGTATTATAGCAGTAGTTTTTACTGGAGCACAAAAATTGGTAGTCCAATAAGATTGTTTTCACTTAAATGATTCTGTCTATATTTATTATCTTGTTATATTATTGATATGTTTTAGTTAAAGCAATATGTTCTAGGTGGTAGTAAATCTGCATTTATTAATCATAATTTATTCTCAGGGAGTATACTCACATAGATATTTCTATGAAAGCTTATGTCATAAAACAAACCAGGTTTTGCTCACATAGTATTAATTCACTTGTCTTTATTGGTTCTTTATCTCTTATTTCATTATCTAAGTGTGATTATGATTTATGTATTCATTTATATATTTACAGAGAGCAGTATGCTGGCCTAGAAATCAAGATGCTCACCTCCCACTCAAAAAGTTGAGAGTTCAATCCTAGGCAGTGGCAGATGTTTCTCTATCAGGGCACAAAGAGAAAATATTTGCTGCAAACTCCACATAGGCATCAGGAAAGGCATCTGGCCTATAAACACTCAGCTCCATTCAGTTGCCCTGACTCCACCTCAAATAAAAGGGAATTTACAGAATATTGCAAGTCTGAAAGTATATTTCTCCCCTTTTACAGCTCAAGAAATTAGGGAGAGTCCCTTCTGAGATGTTCACCATGCTCACATTTCTTTTGCAGGCTAAACTGCTCTTATCTGACCACTTCACTGCCTGTGAGTCTTTCCACTGTGTCCCAAGGTCATTCCCAAATCCCATTACAATAAATGCAGGGGGAGAATCAGTAATTCAGGACCGCCTCTTCCGGCTAAAATTGAGCCTCACAATATGGGCATTTGGGGGGAAAACTGCTTGTAATACCTCACTTTTGTGAAGCTAGAAGTGCTGAAGGGACCCTGTCCTTCCCCCCCCCCAATTGGGAGGGGGAAGGAGAAAGGTCTCTGTTGTGTCCTGAGCCTGCAAGAGGCAGGCTCGGGACGTTGCAAGAGTCCCGGGCATTTGCAGAAGCTGCCCGGGACCAGACTGAGCGGCGCCAGCCTTGTGCGCATGCGCAAGGCGGGAAAAGCCCGCCTCATGATTGGTTAAACTTGCCCGGGGATCAGAGGGTATAAATAGAGGCCTGCGTGCCTCTGCTCGGGTT
>NW_015387027.1:275541-276659 GCF_001527695.2 Protobothrops mucrosquamatus
AGACCGCCACTATTCACAAGGAAGACGTGCGCGAGGATTCGGACGAAGATCCTGAAGAAGAGGTGGACAAGCTTTACCAAGCAGCTGGAAGAAGGTCCAAGGATCGTCAGGACAAGGGCCCAGCTGAGCTTCGTTGCCTCGGATGTGGTGGACGCCACAAGCGAGCGGAATGTCGGTTCCGTTCCGCCATCTGCCGTGCATGCGGAAAGAAGGGCCACATAGCTGCGGTCTGCCTGGGACGACAGAAGGTACAACCGAAGGAAGAATTGAATCTGAAAGGTACCAGGGTGCCCAGCCAAAACAGGGTGGGGTTCTGTGCAACACGCCAGAACATTTTAAGAATAGGCACACACAAACCCCTTAAAAAGCTAACACTTAAAGTGAAATTGCAGGGAATTCCATTATCGATGGAACTTGACACGGGGTCTGCCCTATCCATAATTTCCCTCAACACATTTCACAAAATCTGCAGCAGCAGTGGCCAGAGAGTTTCGTTAAGGCCCTCTAATGTGATCCTTACGGATTTCCAAAATTCTCAAGTGTGCATTAAGGGGGAGGCCACCCTTAAGGTACAGTACAAGAATTTTGCAGGCCCCCTAGACTTGTTGGTTGTGGGGGGTGAGCGAACAAGTCTTATTGGACTCGATTGGTTTGAGGCCTTGGGAATTCAGGTAACAGGGTTAAATAAATTGCAAACACAGACCCTTGCTGACGTATGCAAGGAGTTTGCAGATGTGTTCAGTTCTGAACTTGGGTCCTACACAGAACCTCCTGTCTCACTTAAGTTGGATCCAACGGTACAGCCCATCAGGGTTAAGCCTAGGAGGGTACCATTTGCTCTTAAGAGCAAGATTGACGCTGAACTGGACAAGTTGCTCCAGCAAGGCATTCTAGAGCCTGTAGATTCCAGCCCGTGGGAAACCCCCATTGTAACGCCTCTAAAGGCAAATGGGGACATCCGGATTTGCGCTGACTACAAATGCACTCTAAACAAGGCCCTACAGCAACATGCTTATCCAGTGCCTGTAGTGAGCCACATCTTGGCTTCTCTTAAGGAAGGAAATTTTTTTGCTAAGCTTGATCTGGCTCAGGCATATCAACAGCTGCCTGTTGATGAT
>NW_015387027.1:278503-293652 GCF_001527695.2 Protobothrops mucrosquamatus
GACTGAGCGGCGCCAGCCTTGTGCGCATGCGCAAGGCGGGAAAAGCCCGCCTCATGATTGGTTAAACTTGCCCGGGGATCAGAGGGTATAAATAGAGGCCTGCGTGCCTCTGCTCGGGTTGTTCGTAGAATGGAGCAAACAATAAAGACTTGTTGGAAGATGCTTCGTCTCAAGCGCCATTATTCTCCGGACTTAACAGTCTCCAAGGCTATTTTGTTATGTAACATTTTTCTCCTGAAAAAAGACCTGTCCCTACCATGATAGCCTTCCCAAAAGCAAATGAAGATGGAATCTTAACTTGATTTTACATTTTGTTAACATGTTGACAACTTGTGATTTTTTTTGTAGATTGTATAGAGAGTAAGGAAGATGATCTTTTGTGCAATCTTTTGGGGCCATTGTTGGAAATATTCAGGCTCCATTCCTTAGGCAACAGGGGCCAACAAGGGCCCCCTCCTTCCTTTATGTTCAAAAGAACAAGGGAGAGTCAAGTTAAGACACTTTCTCAAATAACCATTCTGGTTACAGCTTATCCTCCTGTTTAAATTTATTGTTGCTGACCATTACCCAATCATCCCCTGGATAAAAGAAAGATGCCAAGGATAACCATATTGTTGTCCCAGAGACTAGTAAGAAAACACTTACCAATATTATGGAAGCAAGAAACATTGAAAGCTAACAGAATGTTTTCATTACTGATGAGCTAGGTGGCTGGATTTTTTTTTTTACAGTATCCCTAATGTGATTTGTTTTGTATGGGCTGGCAATTATTAAGAATATTAAAAGATCTGTTTTTTAATCCTTCAACTCATGTTTGACCAGAAAACTTCAGGCAGAGTGGAAGCAATCAGTACCTTCTACGTTCCATTAGTAAAGTTGACTGCACTTAAAGATTGCTTTCCTGATACTCATTGTTCCAAGGGCATCTGAGCTGCTTTTGAGAAAGGGGAAATGAGCTTGTATTCCAAACTTGATTCAAGTTATTTTATTTTTCTAGGGAGTGCACAAAAGTTAGGCAATATATACCTAACTGTTTCAGGATGTTCCTGCTTCATAAAATGCTTAGGCATTTCTGGCACCACAAAGACCTATTGAACAGACATAGTGACTCCTATAAACTCCTAGTGCTTTTAAAACAAGTCTCCCTCCCACAAAACAGCTCATAGTTCTCCATAAAGCATCACAGATGCCTGATTTAAAGTGATTAACTGGAAGACATTCCCTCTGTACCAAAGATGTGCAATCTTTTGGGGCCAAGAGTTATGCTTGGCCATTGTGCAGCATTCTAGCCACTTTCCAAAAAGTGAGGGTGGAGCCAGGACAAAGGCACTTGGTTTTGATTTAAATTAAATATGAACAAAGTATATGTTGTTAATATAATTTGTGTAATAATTTCATCAAATTATTTTGTGAGCCAGAAAATTAATATTGTGAGCCACATCTGAGGCTTTCGGATGCGAGTGGTATATTCCTATACTCTATGCCAGGGCTTTTCAACCAGTGGTACGGGTACCACCTGTGGTACATTGGCACCTGGCAGGTGGTATGTAACCATCCTAGAAAAGTAGCGGGGGAGGGGAATGAGTTGAACCGGTGGTAGCACCGCACAAGCCTGAGCAAGAGATGGCTGGAGCTGCAGGGCTGTCAGGGCTCAGCGGAAGTGCCAGGATCAGTGCTGCTTTCCAGCTGATCAGCGCTTTTTCGGGGCTGTCAGGGTTCAGCGGAAGCGCCAGGAGCTCAGCGCTGATCCTGGTGCTTCTGCTGAGCCCAGAAGAAGTGCCAATCAGCTGGAATGTTGCAGCATCTCCAGGGTCTTGTGATTTACATTCAGATGCTTGGCAACTGGTTCATATTTATGACAGTCACAGTGTCCCAGGGTCTTGTGAAGTGACCAAAACCTGCTGCAACCACCCAGCAGACGGGAATAAAAACCAAACACCCCCCACCCCCGCTGCCAATCCTCAATAGAAATGCTCACAATGAAAACCTCAGACAGGAGGAAGAGGGCCACTGGGCAGGCAGGCAGGTGTCTTGCTCAGCTGTGGCTTGGGGGGCACTTTTTTCAGTGCCATTGTAACTTTGAACAGTCACTAAGCGAATTGTTGTAAGTCGAGGACTACCTGTACTTTATCACTTTTTTCCTTTTTTTCTCATCAAGTTTTTGATACCTTGCTAGGCGACTGGTGGTACTCAGATGTTGCCGTATCCTAAAAGTGGTACAATGGGTTAAAAGGTTGAAAAGCCCTGATCTATGCTGCAATTATGAGTAAAATAGAATTGTTATCTCTCTAGTAGTTTAGTTGGTTTATTTTTTGTCTTTTCATGCATTCTTAACATTAATACTAAGGATAGAGATTTCACAGATGGGCTTTCCATCATATTAGATTATGAGCTTTTGATTCCAGCCTTCCTTTTCCAAAGTAAGTTAAGATACCACTGGAGGTTACAAGTGTACCTTAATTTTCTATATCAGATAATATTAACTTAAGTTTTAAACTTATAATCAGATAAATTTATTCTTAAAGTGGAAGTTCCCTTTAGAGTGGTGGTGTGGAACTACTAAAGACAGTGGGCAGAACTTGGTGACTCATAGTGAATGGATTCTTTATGCAAAATTATTTAAACCGGCAGAAGAGGAAAGCCAATATAATTCTATCTCTGCCCATTAAGATATTCATCTTTTTGTTAGAGAGCAAAAGGAAAAAACTAAAATTTAAAAGATTCAGATCAAACGTATATTCTTACAGCATATGGCAAGTTTAGTTGTTTATCAAAACAGAATATAACGGATAAAGGTTTCTGCAAAAAATTCTTCTTTTAAAATAGGTATATGTCTCATTGTAGTTGAAGGCAAAGGAATAGAAACTAGTCTTTCTTTAAGTTCCAAACCTTGTACTATCTCAATATTAATCCCCACCTTACTACTTATTGATGCTACATTAATTTTTCTCATCACTGTGTGATACATTTTTCAATATAGTTCTATTCAAGATGACAATAGCTCATAATAGAATGTTGTCCTTAAAAAACAACTTTTCTTTGAACCACTTGTAAAAGAAAAAAAGCTAAAATGGGATAAAAATTTGTAGGTCAATACACACTTAAACTTTTAGAATATTTTTTTTAAAACTACAATACGTATTAGATATCACTCTTTTTTCATGAGCCATTAGTCTCTTTTCTCATAATAAAGAGGGATTTTTTTAAATAATAAAAAGATCAAAATAAGAAAGAATAGATTTTTTTCTGCAAAAGTCATTCTAGCTTCTTTCCAGCAAAAATTACATCTGTTTGCACTATCTCTGTGCCTCATCTATTCTGTTTTAACTTTCTTTCCATCTTATACCAATGAAAGAATAGCACCACAAATTCATTTTTTTTAAAAAGAAAGTTTACAGATACCCTTGAGAAAAGGGGAAGGGGAAGGGGAAGAGTAGGATCTATTCATAAATTAGAATTCATTCCATCAAGACACAAATTTACTTCTTTCCTTACCTCTTCACATCTTTTCAACCCGCATATTAATCAGAACATACTTGCACATATCTGATAGAAGTATATTGGGAACTATGTAAAAGATGTTTTAGATCATGGGGACCAGGTAGTATTTCACTCATCCTGAATGAATGGAAGAAAGTCTTGGTGGGATGACTCCATTGGCTGGAACATAGTGATGAAAAGATACAATTTGCTCAAAAGAAATGGAGGGAATGAAAAAGAGGGGGAATTCACACCATACATTAAAATTAACCATTCCTACTCAAAATTCCAAGTGAATTAGCTCAGCAGTGCTATAGAGTGCATCTAGATTAAAGTAAGTAGAAGAAGCAATACTCTTGATCATATCTCCTCTTGCCCACCCAATCAAGAAGGAAGCATGACTGATTCTTCCCAAAACAAATTGCAGGTGTTTCAAAGAGGCATAAAGCCATAATGTTGAGAGATTTAATTACCCTGACATCTACTGGAGGGGCACATTTTTCATTGAAGACCAAGAAATTCCTCTCTTGTTTTGCTATACCCTCAGTCCTTCAGAGGGTAGAGATGAGCACAGCTATCTTTGATGCTAACAAATAGGGAAGGCTTAGTTGAGGAAATGGATGTAGCAGAAACAATGGAGGAAAGTGACCATGTAATGCTGAAATTCTTTAGTTTAAGAGAGACCGAGAATAGTAAAACATGTATCTTGGGCATCAACAAAGATAATTTTAATACTACAGCAACTATAGACTGGCTAGTCTGACTTCAGTATCTGGGAAGATTCTACAGTAGATCATAAAAAGATACATCTGTAACTACTTGAAAACAATATGGAAATTACCAGCAGTCAACCTGGATTTCTCAATAGCAAATCTTGCCAAAATAAACATGTCTCATTTTACGATTTGGTAACAGCCTTAATAGAGTATGAGAAAGTTATAGAAATAATTATCTTGCCTGTAGCTAGACATTTCATAAAGTACACTATGAGATGATAAGTATACCCTGACAGTTCCTCATTAGGAAACCAAGGTCAAATGAACAGGTATGCGATGGGAGATACCTGGCTTACTGATTGTCTTTATGGGGAAAGATTAAACAAGGAAAGACATTTTGACAGTGGAACCAGAAAGGTGAGGCACTTCTCTTTACTGATACGTTCAGGTGGAGGCTGGACATCCATCTGTTCAGGATGCTTTAATTTGAATTCCTGCATGGAACAGAGTCTTGGACCTAGGGGCCTAAAAGGCCATCAACCTTTGTTATTCTTGTGTGTATGTTAAAAGACATGCAAACAAAAATGGGTGCACATTTTTGTTCATATTTTATTTTTGCCAGGAAAAAAAATTAGAAACTGGAAAAAACAAAAAAGATTATAATGTGATCTGGATTTGGTAGACCCGTCTTTTCTAAATACCAGAGAAAAATTTAGAGTCTTGGGGCCTGGTAGAAAATACCACAAAACAGAGAAATATACCTGGGGAAAATGGTCTAGGGCAAAGAATAGGAGGGAAGAATTGATTCAGAAAACACTACATATGGAAGATGATATACAAGAAGATTTATGGATATTGTAGCTCGGTGGAGACATTCAACCATTTCACTGAGCATAGTTTGCTAATCTACATACACTACAACACACAACATACTAAGTCAAAACCAAACAAGCTACAGCATGGTTAAGAGCAATGTTTTAGCCTGGTCTTGCTCTCTTTCAGCATAGGGACCTATAGGTTCTGTTGTCTTCCCCTTAGAGACTGCTCCAATTTTTGAGAAACCTGTGCTGTATGTTGCCACATTGTCTTCTCAGTTCATTCTCTAAGCTCAAATATTCCTTTAAGCTTGAAGCTCAAGTACAGTGATGTAAGAGCCATATGACCAGGTAGAACCAAGAATTATGCTTTCTTTCAGGAAGCGTTTATCCTTGGAGAAGGATGGTGCAACACTACGGTTCAGCTTCACATTCTGCCAAAGGAGTTCTTCTCTTCCTCTGCTCTCTTCTGTTCACCAATTTAATAGTAACCCTCACTTTTTTCCAGATAATCTAATCAGTCTATATGGCAGAGTCTGAAGTGAAAATTGTGCATAGAAAACTGGATCTCAATTTGTTGGTGAACCTGGCAACTTTTCCAGGGTACTCAGTCTCCTAGGCATGCAACTTGGAAAATTTTTTACAGAAGACTGCAAGAGAGGGTGGACCAACTTTCCTTCCTGATGTTGGTCATATAATTTACTGTCAGACCCCCAAACCCCTCGCCTATTCTCTTTTGTCTTCTATTCTTTTGGGGCCTGCCATTCTGTTGGGGGAGGGGGTGCATGGGAGAATATGTTGGTAACTTTCACTTTCCTCTTTCTTTGTCTGGCCTCCTCCCGCTGAGTATGGAATGCTTCTCCTTATCTAGGAGACAGTTGCAAGGAAACAAAAGCTTTGAGATGACTGCTTACCATGCCAGTCAGCTGGCCATCAAGTCATCTGTGGATTGGCTGGAGTTAAAATGGACATTATGACTTTGGTGGGAGGGGGCATATTGCTTGCTTTAATTATATCATTCACACGGGCTTTTCTTCAGATCTCGCCTTACATTCCCTGCTATCACTAGTCCCTAATAAAATTTCCTTTTGAGACAATGCCTGTTTCAAGAGTTCTGCTTTCTTGGGTGATTAGTTGAAGTGAGTCCTGACAGAAGGCGAGATCTGCATAGTACTCAACCCGGAGAAGTAAACTGCTCTAGCTGGGGAGTCACAACCAAATTCTTGATGGAGGAGTTCCAATCAGCACAATGGGCCGAAGACCTTCTCAGCCTTGAAGCCAGAGAAAGCCTCTCCAGGGACCTGGAAGTGGCTGGACCATCTGATGAAAAAGATCAAGCCAAATGGTCACTCGGAGTTGGAAAGAAGGAAGGCTGGGAGGAGAAAGCCCCGAAAGTCATCTTAACTTGGGGAGGGTGGGAGGTAAGAAAAAAGCCAAGAAGAAGAATCCAGAGCCTGCCCCTCCCTCGGACAAAGACGCAGAGAAAGAAGAACCCAAACCAGGATCTAAGTAAGCTATAATGGAGTATGTGAAGAAAACCCTCAATGATTTTAAAAGGCAAATGAAAGGGGGCCATGAATCCGACGAAGAGTCGGAGGAGGAGGAATCTGAAAAGGGAGAGTCAGAGACTCGAGAGGCAACAGCTGCCGGAGCCCCAAGGTGCAGCACAACCCCAAGGGTGCCCACTACAAGCCGCCAGAGCCAGACTCCCCCCCCCAGCCAGCAGAAGGGAAGCCGATCCCAATCAGGGCAAATTTTGATGGAGATCCCAAAAGGCTGGGGTATTTCCTGGCACAGGTATTCACCTACATGCAAATCTATGAGAGAACCCTGCCCACAGATGTGGAGAAGGTACATGTGGTCACCTTGGTGCTGGAAGGGGCAGTGGCTGATTGGATGGTGACTCTTTACAACTGCAATGCCCCCAAACTGAGAAACTTCAACTGTTTTATGGCTGCGCTCCGTAGGCATTTTGAGGACCGGCTGGCAGACAAGAAAGCCCAGGAGTGCATAAAGACTGTGAAGCAAGGGAGAAGACCCATCGCTGAATACACTGAAGAATTCAGAGAACTGGCCAGCCACCTTTGTTGGCCAGAGGAGATCCTGGTGAGCTGTTTCCAGGACGGGCTTAATGAGGAGCTGTATAATGCTTGTGTGGCTCGAGGAGCCCAGGGGCGACTTTACGACTGGTGCCTGCTAGCTGAGGAGGTGGAAATCGACCAATGCAAACACCTACACCACCCGGTGAAGCAAAGTTTTAAGCCGCAGCCAGAGAAGCGAGGAGACTCCGCAAGAGCCGTACTGTAATTCAGGTAACTGGATACCATTCAAGCAATATTGAGTGGTTTGTTAGTACCAAAGATGGGTGTGTTTCTTTTTTCTTTTTCTTTTTAATACATGGAATATTTTCAATTGTTATCAAGGCTACATATTAGTCCCATTAAAATCTAAGGAAATAAAATACATCCAAAACAATCCTCTATTCCTATTTACATCCAGATCATTAATGCATTATCAAGCTAGCATTGTAATTTCCATAGTATCCTGTGTTTGCTGAGAAAAACTCTACTCTTAAACTACAGTTATGATGAGAAAGTTATTGTTTTAATTTCTAGACCATTTCTGTTCTTAAAGCAATAAGGCTGTTTTATCCATTTCTTTCCTGAATACAGTTTCAATTCATGCTACAGCCAGCAATCAGACCCCAAATATACTCCCATCCCATAAAGATATGGGAAGCATTGCATAATACCTTTTTAACAATCTTGACATTCCTCAACCTCTGGGGATGAAATGGTGACTCTGTATCTGTAGATACTGTGAGGATTAGATGTTTAGCAGAGTGATGGCATGAGGGGAAAAACTGTTTCTGTGTCTAGCTGCTTTGGCATGCAATACCCTATAGCAGGGGTGTCAAATTGCCAGCTCATGGGCTGGATGCATCACAATGAAATCGCGCCCGCCCCATTGCCAGAAATGGGGAACAAGCTCCGATACGTCGCACGACGTCACATGACGTCGCGAGTTTGACATGTCTGCCCTATAGTGACATCCTGAGGGGAGGAGTTGAAACAATTGATGTCCAGGATGTGAGGGGTCTGTAGATATTTTCGTGGCCCTCTTTCTGACTCACACAATATACAGGTCTTCAATGGAAGGCAGGCTGGTTACAATTATTTTTTCTGCAGACTCCATTGAGTCCATACCTGTCCTGTTTAGTTGCTGTACCAAACCAGACACCATATCTCCTTCAATCAATGACATAGCTAAAGGCATACATTTTATAAGCACTGAAATCACTGCCAGCAAAGTGGCAGTAAAATTCCACACAAATGTGCATACAAAAAATATAATGATAGAGTTACACAATAACAAGAAAAGACTATATGTATAAAATGAAACTATAGAAAGACACATAAACAAATCTAAATTTTTATTTCATTTCTCCACAGACACAGATTTTGAGAGGAGTGATTTACTTCTATTAAGGGAAAGATTTGCAGCAAGATACAAAATGCAAAAACATCCCGTGTTTCAAGGAATGAAAATGCAGAATGGAAAGAATCTTTCCAAATCATGGACATAATATTTTGAGAACAGAATTCATTAGTTGGCCTACTTGATTAAAGTTTTTTTTAAAAAAGAATCTCCCCCACTATCAGGACTCCAGCTATCACCAGCATGGATACAATTCACCCCAACTCCTCCATCTCTTCTCCTCTCTGCCTCTTTCTCCCTCAGCCCTAGTCCCAATAGACTCTTGGTACCTGTTTTGGCTAATGGAGGGAGAGGGGAAAGGACAGTTGCAGAATTTCATAAAGAACCTTGAACCTAAAGTGACAGCAGGGAGTGCTGCTCTCTGAATATTGGATTAAGACTGTCTCCAGTCATATTGACATACCTATAAGAAAGAAGCTAGCCAGCCAGCCAGCCACTCCACTTGTTTTAGTACCCTATGAATATTTCAGTATTTCATATAAGCTCCTTCCCTGCTCCAAGAACCTTTCTGGCTCAGAAAGCTTGTTCCCTTCAAATGCCTGGCAGCTGCATCACCCATGGGGTCATTATATCTGATCAGTAGACCCAGTAGACCCACCCCATACTTTACACTTTAGATAGCTGCCTGTCCTGATTAAGTCAAAGGCAGAGTTTTGGTGGAGATTGATGCTAATTTTAGCTAATTTTAATTTCAAATGCATTTGCTACTGAGGAAAAATACCAGCTGAAGATTCCAAGTAAGCCCTTAGTCAGGGAATAGGTACTTTCATAGCCTAGGCTTCCCTCACAAAATAGTTTTTTTGACAATGGGTCAAAAAGTGCAGAACAACTGGTAGTCAAAGGGTGGTTTCAGAGCCATCCTTCCCTCCTGTCCTCTTCTCATACTTGCTTCTTACTTTTTTTATGCTTGCAACTGCAATGACATTCTCTTAGTTATCCAGCTAGATAGAAGAGAAAATTTGGTGGGTAGCTGGAAAGCAATGCCTGGCTAATTCCTGGATCACAGCATAGCTCAGACCCTCTTTAGACATGTTAGACACTTATCTTGAAGGTGAAATAGTCTCTCATATTTTTGTTGCAACACAATGTACTCTGTTCTTATGAGAAATCTCACTTGGCCTCAGCTCAGTTAAGTTCAAAATAAATATACAATTTCCCATCAAGGCTAAGCTACATGAGTGGCTGATTCACAAGAAAAGATCATGGTAAAAAGACTGGTGATTTTCAGGTGCTCAAACTAAATTACGGATATTTAGTCATCCAGCAGAAGATGGATGGCTAATACCTGAATAGAAATTCTGGAATCTCATTGAATCAGGTGGTGTCTAGGCTTACCTAAGTGCCAGAGTATTTTAGGGTTTAAGTGGTTATGAAATATATGGTTACACTCAATCAGGGCAATTGACTGTATATATGGCTACAGTCAAACAGGGCAATCCATGACATTGCATGGGAAGATACATTAAATGGGCTAGAGTGATATATTGAGAATGGCACAATGCACTTGGTGGGAAACACAGCAATTGATAAGGATTTACTTTAAAAATTTACATTTCTGTCTTTAAAAATATCAATGCAGTGCAAAGAATTTTCAGTTCATAATGCAATTATAAATTTTGGATTGTACTAATTACAGGCACTGTCAGCACATAGCAAGAGGGAAGTTACTGCATCATTTCCAGGATTATCTAGCAAGATTATTCTAGTCATGATCAATGGTCTTCTACTCCAGCTTCCATTGATGCTGAGTGTGAAAGTTCTGTTTAAACAAATGAGTCTCCATCTAAAATTATTATTATTATTATTATTATTATTATTATTATTATTATTATTATTATTATTATTATTATTATTATTATTATTATTATTATTATTATTATATTTAAATTTATATCCCGCCCTTCTCCTCGTGGACTCAGGGCGGCTGACAATCAATTAAAATACATAAATGACAATACAGATTTAAAATTAATTAAAAAGAAATATTTTAAACATAGTCCAATTAAAATATAATTAAAACCCCTCTAAAAATTACCCTAGGCCAGTCCTGCAAGCTGGAATAACCAAGTCTTAAGGGCGCGGCGGAAGGAAGGGAGATCAGGGATGACCCNCCAGCTCCTCAGGATATGGCCCAAGCTCCGTCAGAAACCTCTCCGGGTCCATCAGGAGCCTGGGACGGAACCATCTAGGCGGTTCCGTCTCCCTGCGGCGAGGGGAAGCGGTCCGGAAGTCCATCCTAAGGAGTGCGTGATCTGACCATGACAAAGGCTCTATAATTATCTCCCCCATTTCCAGATCATTCTGCCACTGTCAAAAGTTCCTTAAATAATGCATTTTGTTTGCTCAGTTTTGCTGCTTTTCCAGTTCATGCCCTAGGTAGCTCACAATGCCAAGAAGAATAGCATCATTCAAATATAAATTTACACTAAAAGTGAACAATGTCCTGGGAATTTGTAGAACAGCTATTGATAAAAACATACAGTTTAAATTGCAAAAAAGTAATACAATTAATCCAAGAGAAAATAAAGCTCTATCAGCAAATCCAGAATTCAGCCTTTGTAATGGGAATCAGTCAGACCTCCATGTCCCATGCCAAGGGGAGAGGACAGCATACCCCAACAAAGCCCTTCAAGCATATTCAAATTCTGTGGTTGTATAAGCTTTAGCAACTGGATGATTCCCATGTCTGCTTCCCATATCTTGTTTCATGGATTGTGCCATGAGCTTTTGGCATTACTCTAGAGATCTGGAACTCAATTCTACATGTGGCTTTAAACAGCTAGTGTATCTTTGAAGTGGTCTGTCAAGTTCCCCTATCTTCCAAGTTACTCCAGTTCTATGCATCTTTCAAGTAGAGTCTATAAACGTGGTGGACTCTATGAGATCCTGGATTACTTTCAATATGCTGGGCTTCATGTACCTCAGAACCAGTGATGCAAGGATTATAATTAGTTATTATTATTTATAAAATTTATTTTGTTTGCCCATCAAGGTAATTCTGGGCAGAGTTGGATGGGAAAGCATGGGATGGGAAAAGAGCAGTGGGAGACCCACTGAAGAAAAAAACAGTTTGTATCTAATAGTTTCACTACACACTTAGATGGATGAGAGAAAGAAGTCATAAGAGCTCCTAACAAATAGTTAATAATGATCATTGCATGACTACTTTTAAAGAAACTGGAAGTCAAACATTTTTAAACTTAGGACCAAAGGAGCATAAAACATAGAGAAATTTAACTACTTTGCAGTTTTATTTCTTGCTTTCTTACTGAAACTATTCATATTTACCTGTACATTCTGCAGAATTGTGGAGAAAAGACAGCTTAAGATCTATTGATAAATCTCTGGGATATGTGCAAATCCATTGGGTTCTGGGTTCTGGTGTACAAAAGCAGCCACAACCCAAAGTCTCTCTTTTTTTTTTTTTTTTTTTTTTNTTCTTCTTCTTCTTCTTCTTCTTCTTCTTCTTCTTCTTCTTCTTCTTCTTCTTCTTCTTCTTCTTCTTCTTCTTCTTCTTCTTCTTCTTCTTCTTCTTCTTCTTCTTCTTCTTCTTCTTCTTCTTCTTCTTCTTCTTCTTCTTCTTCTTCTTCTTCTTCTTCTTCTTCTTCTTCTTCTTCTTCTTCTTCTTCTTCACTGCTCTGATTAAGAGACCTTGGGAGTGAAATGTACTCTTGAATCACTTCTGGTGCTAAAAACAGATTCTTGAACAGCACTTGGCATGTGCTCAGAAATATGCTGTTCCTTAATTTAAAGATTACCTGTATTTGTAAATCATTGTTTGTTTCTTGGTTCCCAATAATTTGGGCTGGATATATACTGCAGAATTGTTGCTGGAGGAGATGGTCTAAGAGAGCTTGCACCATCATAAATTGGTTGCAACAGAGCAGTGTTTCTCAACCTTGACAATTTAAAGATGTGTAGATTTCAACTCCCCAAGTTCTGGGAGTTGAAGTTCACATATCTTAAAACTGCTGTTCTAAGGCACCTATTCAGTTACAAAGCATCAGTTGCCAGCATGCTGTTTAGTACTCAGTTTAGCTGTCCTTCTTGAGGATCTCTCACTTACACACTTTTATCTTTTTTCTAGCCTGATGATAGCCACAGGCATTTTGGGGAGCAAAGAAAATTCTGGAAGACATGCCTGTTTTTCAAATAAAACCATTTATTTTTAATTAAAAAAAAACAATTGAAGAAGAAAGCCTGATAAGTGGGCATGTAAAGCCACCCCTATTGGTCATGTTGAAGATCAAATGCTTTGGAATTTCACAGATCATTCTGTATTATTCTGACATGTAGATAGATAACCTTTATTGTCATTTTTACTGTGGGCACAATGGCACACATTAAAAATGAAATTTAGTTGCTTGCTCTCAAAGTGTAAACATACATAACACAAATTTAAACATACTATGTACAACATATGTATAGACCTTACGTATAAGTAACATATAAATATAAATCACTGTCCATCTTGAATACATAACAGAAGGAGGAAGCTTTAGAGTTCACAAGGTTAATACTATATGGAACAAAACTGTGACTGAATCTGGATGTTCTGCTTCGGATACCACAGAGCCTCCTCCCAGAAGGTAACAAGGAAAACAGGTCATGAAGAGGATGTGTAGTGTCCCAGACAATCTTGTGGACCCTCCTCAAGCAATGCTTATATGCTATATCCTGGATGGAAGGGAGAGAACCGCCAATAATCTTTTCAGTCATCCTCACTACTCTCTGCACTGCCTTCCTGTCTGAAGCTGTGATGATTCTAAACCAGACTGTGATGCTGCATGACAGGATGCTCTCGATCGTCCCTCTGCAGAAAGTGGTAAGGATAGGGGAAGGAAGATGTGCTTTTCTCATGCGATGCAGAAAATGCAGACCTGCTGTGCCTGCTTCACCAGTGTCTCACTGTTGAGCGACCAAGCCAGCCTACTTGTTAACTGCACACCCAGGAATTTGATGCTGGTGGGTGTTTCCAGATAATTTTTTTTACTAAAATGTATAGTAATTACTTAGACTCATTTACAAACTTTTACAGGGGAAATAGGTTGTTGTCTATGATTTATAATCCCCATGTTTCCCTCAACACTTTTGTTATCTTTCTTCTCGGAAGAACATTCATGAAGAAGGAAAAATTGGAAAAGGTAAACCAAGAATTCTGTGCATGGAAGAGCCATTGAGCCCAAATTTCTGAAATGACCTTGTTGAAACTACCACACTTTTGACAGTACTTAAAAGGTCAAAGTAACACTTCTACTGTGTGCCTTAGCTGGCACAGGTAATAGCAAGAAACACTACCCACTCACAGCTTATGTTTTGCATATATAATATTGGGAAGAGCATTTTGTTCTTTCCATAATAAATGAGAACGTAACACCATAACACAGAAATGCAGGCTTCTTTACAAATAAATAAGGGAAATCTAAAAAGACAGGTAAACTAAGCACACATATTTTTATGTAACACCATAGTCTCCTGATTTATTCACTGGAATGACAAAATAAAAGCTGAAAGAGGAAAAAGGTACAAGATATGGTTCTGTTTCAAACATCCTTGCCCAGCTATTGCCATTAATAACATACACATTAGGTAAATATATAAATCAAAACTAGTAAATCAGAATGCCTGTTAGGTTAATTATAATGGATTTGCATTATGAAGAAGAGTCAGAGTTAGTTAAGCTTGTTCACTTGCATGTTTTAGTTCAGCCAGAAAGGAAATAAAAGCTCTTGCTTCCATTACAGTAGATATAAAGTGTCATACCAATTGTGATTAATCATTCTAATGATGGTAGTAAGCCCTGGTTTGAGGTTGGCTTGTTTACATTAGCCATAGTAAACTTCAAGGGCCTGAATGGCATCCAAACTATAGTGAGCATAGATGAAAAGGAAAGCCTTTAAGCATTTGGTGTTCATCCTATTGAGGCAAATAGGTAGATCAGAAGATCTTTTAATCTAGGGATAGACAACTTTGTTTGATTGTCTGCAATATTGGAGGTACTATAATTTTTTTTCCTCTTCCCCTCTAGCTTTAATAAAAAGACAATGAGGTGGGTTTTTATTATTATTATTATTATTATTATTATTATTATTATTATTATTATTATTATTATTATTAAAGATATAGGTCAAGCAAACCTGGTGATTTCAATTCTGTGGGGTGCCTTGGCCTCTGTTGTTATATATTTTTTTTATTAAAAGTTTTATAAAAGTTTTACAATATAATTGCCCCCCTCTCCAAAACCCTCCCTCCCCCTCCCCCCTCCCTCCCCCCCATTTCCCAGAGCTAATCACAGGGTTAACAATAAGATAATCATATTCTAACTAACATTAATCAATTATTAGAATAACAAGTCTGTAAAATCCTTTAACTCTCTTTTTAACATAAAATATACTAAGATTAGACACAATAATAATAATATATTAATAATTAAAAATAAAGATAAACTGTATAACTATATAACAACAATAATACTCTAAAATTCACTCAAAAACCAAATGGAACTTTTTGGTCCCATATTTCTTCTCAATATAATCTATCCATCTTCTCCAAACCGAAATATATCTTTCTTGTGAATAGTCCTTCACATAAGCGGAAATCTTGGCCATTTCTGCTAAATTTGAGACTTTAAGTGACCATT
>NW_015387027.1:294095-308766 GCF_001527695.2 Protobothrops mucrosquamatus
TTGCCCAGATAGGAATTTTATAATTTAGTTTATAATAATATTTCTTCCAAACTCTTAATAAGGCACTTCTTAAAATATGAGCCTTAAAATTTTTATCTACCTTTTTATCATAAATTAAATATGCCTGCCAACCAAATAACAAATCCCATCCTTCAAGAGAGAGTATATTTCTATTTGTTAAATTTAACCAATCACTAATTAATGTCAAAACCACCGCATCATAATACAATTTTAAGTTCGGGACTTTAAGCCCTCCTCGTTCCCGTACATCTTGTATAATCTTAAACTTAAGTCTTGGCTTCTTGCCCGCCCAAATAAACTTATTAATACCCTTTTGCCAATTCTCTAAATTAACATCTTTTTTTAAAATAGGAATCATTTGAAACAAAAAAAGAAATTTTGGAAGAATATTCATTTTTACCGCTGAAATTCTCCCCAGTAAAGATAATTTTAATTTTTTCCAATCATTTAAATCCTTTTGCACCTTTATCCATAAAGTTTCATAATTATTTTTATACAATTTAGCATTAGAAGCTGTAATATAAACTCCCAAATATTTTACCTTTTTAACCATTTCAAAACCTGTGAGCGTAACTAAAATATCTTTATCATTCATAGACATATTTTTCGGTAATATTTTAGTCTTACTGCTATTTACCTTAAAACCAGAAACTTTCCTATATTGTACAATAATTTCAACCAAATCAATTACCGAATCTATTGGCTGAGTTAATGTTAACACCAAATCATCAGCAAAAGCTCTTAACCTATAATCATTCTTATTAACCTTTATTCCCTTTATTATAGAAGATTCACGAATTTTAATTAATAAAATTTCCATTGTTAATACAAATAACAATGGAGATAATGGAAATCCCTGTCTAGTTCCTTTTTCAATTTTAAATATATAATTTTTTTTAAAGTTAAACTTTCATGAAATCATATATAAGAAACCAAAGATCTGTCAATGGTTATTCACATTTTACCATGAACTAAAGTGCTGGCTACCAGCACAATATAGATCAATTCATGAAAGTCATGGGGATCAGTGGCAATTGAACTAGACTTCAAAGACAAATTTAAGATTACAGTCTTATATCTGCAGAAATGCACATGACTCAAGACAAAATCTCTCCAGAATGTACATGGGTCAATATAAAAGAGAAAAAAAGTGACATTACCATAGGTGTATATTACAGGCCACCCAACCAACCAGAAGAAACAGATGAACTCTTTGCCAACCAGTTAACAAATGTATGTAGGAAGCACACCACAGTAATAATGGGGGACTTCAACTATCCAGATATCAACTGGGTGACAAACTCTGCAGCTAGCGGGAGATCAAACAGATTCCTAACCAACCTAGCCGACAACTTTGTCACCCAAAAGGTGGAGGAGGGAACTAGACGCAAAGCTATACTGGACTTAATCCTTACAAATAGAGAAGAAGTGATGGAATCAAAATTGCCGGAACCTTGGGTGAAAGTGACTACGTCATACTGGAATTTAATATAATGCAAACACTAGCAATAGAAAACAATCCAACCAATGTCCTAAACTTCAAAATATCCGACTTTGACAAGTTCAGAGAGAACTTAGGAAAGATCCCATGAATGAAAATCCTAAAGGGGAAAACCACCCAAGAAGCATGGGAAACCCTGAAAAACATGATCACAAAAGCCAATATCAGCACAATACCATTGAGAAAGAAAAACAAGAAATCCAGGAAGAAACCAGCATGGCTGCACAAAGATCTCATTAACAAACTAAAAGACAAAAAGGACGAATACAAAAAATGGAAAGAGGGGCACATAACCAATGCTGATTATCAGCAGACAGCCAAAACATGCAAAGGTGAAGTCAGGAAAGCAAAGGCTCAGAATGAAAAAAAGACTTGCAACAGAAATCAAGGACAATAAAAAAAAGTTTCTTCCAACACATTAACAACAAGAAAAAAGTCAAGGAAACTGTAGGCCTACTAAAGGAGAGAAGATGGCAAGTAAATTACAGGCAGCAGGGAGAAAGCTGAGCTGCTTAACTCATACTTTGCATCAGTCTTCACACAAAAAGAAACGATAGCCCAACATACCAAAAAAACACTACAAAAGTCATACTAGAAACAAAAATCAAAATAAACAAGAAAATGATAAGAGAACACCTATCCAATCTTGACGAATACAAATCACCAGGACCCGACAGATTACATCCCAGAGTTCTGAAAGACCTGGCAGATGTTATCTCAGAACCATTGCACCACATCTTCCACAAATCCTGAATCAACAGGGAAGTACCTGAGGATTGGAAAAGGGCTGATGTGGTCCCCATCTTCAAGAAAGAAAAAAAAACAGACCCAGAAAACTACAGACCAATCAGTTCCCTTCCCAGATACCTGGGAAAATCCTAGAAAAGATAATCAAAAAACAGATCTGCGAACAACTAGAAGCAAACAAAGTCATAACTAGCAGCCAGCATGGGTTTGTTAAAAATAGATCATGTCAGACCAATCTGATCTCATTCTTCAATAAAATGACTAAACTAGTAGACCAGTGAAACGCTGTGGACATAGTATACCTAGATTTCAGTAAGGCATTTGACAAAGTAGACCACAACCTACTCCTTGGTAAGCTAGAAAAAGGTGGAATAGATAACATCACCACCAGATGGATCTGTAGCTGGCTGACAAACCGTACTCAACGAGTAGTCCTTAACGGCACTATATCCACATGGAGAGAAGTAAGCAGTGGGGTACCACAAGATTCCGTCTTAGGCCCAGTACTCTTCAATATCTTCATAAATGACAAGGGAATTGGAGGGGAACTCATCAAATTTGCAGATGACACCAAACTGTCAGGAGTAGCCAACACCCCAGAAGACAAACTCAGGATCCAAAAAGATCTTGACAAACTCGAACAATGGGCCCTATCCAACAAAATGAGTTTTAATGTGGAGAAAAGCAAAGTCTTACACTTAGGCAGGAAGAACCAAAGGAACAAATATAGAGTGGGCAAGACCTAGCTTGGAGGCAGTAACTGTGAGAGGGACGTTGGAGTCCTGGTGGACGATCACTTAACTATGAGCCAGCAGTGTGCAGCAGCAACCCAAAAAGCTAATACAATCCTTTGTTATATAAACAGAGGCTTATAATCAAGATCATCGAAGTACTAGTATAATTTTATAAAGCCCTAGTAAGACCACACCTCAAATACTGCAGCGAATTATGGTCACCATATCACAAAAAAGATGTTGAGAGTCTGGAAAAATTTCAGAGAAGAGCAACTAAGATGATCCAAGGCCTGGAGACCAAAACATACGAAGAACGGCTGCGGAACTTGGGTTTGGCCAGTCTAAAGAAAAGAAGAAATAGGGGAGACATCATAGCAGTATTCCAGTAACTGAGGGGCTGCCACAAGGCAGAGGGGGTCAGGTTGTTCACCAGAGCACCAGAGGGAAGGACGAGAAACAATGGTTGGAAATTGGTCAAGGAGAGAAGCAACCTGGAATTAATGAGAAACTTCCTGACAGTGAGGACAATCAACCAGTGGAACAGCTTACCCCCAGAAATCGTCGGCGCTCCATTGCTGGAAGTTTTTAAAAAGAGACTGGACAATCACCTATCTGAGATGGTATGGATCCTCCTGCTTGAGCAGGGGGCTGGACTAGAAGACTTCCAAGGTCCCTTCCAGCTCTATTCTATTCATGAAAACATACCACTGTCATCACATGAGATTGTAGTCTAGTCCTATGCACTTTCCATTTTCCATTACAGGAGTCACAATAATTCCCAGATGGAGAATGTAGACTATAGTCTACAGTGAAAGAAGCCGAAATACCTTGTGAAAATTGCATTGTTGTGCAAGTTTTTCATTCTAAGGCAGGAAATACGGTTTTCCCAGGATAGCCTGCTGTTCCCTTGCCTTTGCTTCAGCTAATAAGCATGGGCAAGTTCTAGAAATGTATCCATTGCCCAGACAATATGGTTCAATTTCTGGGCCTAGATTAACTGGGTGGCCAAATGTTTAAAGCAACGTAACATGTATGAGTTGAAACTGGAAGCTTCATGCAGTTCATATTTCTCTTGGACCAATGCAAGGCAAGAGGTGTCATCTTGAGGTACGAAGTATGGGATGCAGCTACACTGAAACTAACTAGTACTGGGAAATTTAAGACATTTTAATTGCTGCCAAAGCATGACTAAACTGGACAAAGAGGAGATTGAGGAATGGACCAGCAACATGAATGGAACCATCTGCAAATGGAAGAAAGGAGTGTGTTTAAATGAGAAAAGACTGCATAATTTGAACTGAAGAGTGTTATGTGCCAAAGAATCCAAAATTTCAGGTCAGGGCATCTGTTAAGTGTGGGGTAGGGTATAAAAATAATCAAGATTTTGGGCACAAGGGCAAAAAGCCCTACCCCTTTTTAATATACTTCATGTAATCATACTGCCATGGTGACTTTTTTGATTCCCACCCTGCAGATGCCCATGTTAGGGATAGTGTATGTCTTATTATCTTTATATTATTATCTTTTTCTAATGGACATGTTGGATGAGCAGCGTAGAATTAGTCCATTCTGGCTGCAGAGCATTAGGGGTGACTATTCCACTGGATCTTTGGGAATACATTTTACATGCTATGCAATAGAAAATGAACAAGTTTAACTAATGTTCCAAGTTCGTCAAGTCCTGACATTCATTTTGAAAAACTACTAAATGGATAGAGTGACAAACCTATAGCCTTCCCAGCTCTGCCATTCAGAGACAATTTAAAGGAATAATTTAAAATATTTTTTGTATATCACTACCTTCCAGTATGCCTCAAATTCTTCCCACTAAAACAACTGCTGACTTTGTCAGTTTTTCTCTTCCAAGCAATCTACTCAGAAAGTTAAAATGGCAATACACACTATCTTTATTTTGCTTTAACACTGCTTTTCTTGGGTATTTTACTCCCTGTTGTAGCTCATAACCAGCAGCAAGTCAAAGCAGCAGGTGAAGGAGAAGAAAAATGAGCATGAGTTAACATGGAATAGGTGACTAACAAGCAAGTACTGGAGTGCATAACACCAGACATGTCACTAGAAGGCAAAATCATGAAACTGCATCTCACTTACTTTGGCCATGTCAAGCGGGGAAATCCCTGGAGAAAGCAATTATGTTTGGAAGAGTTAGCAGCAAAAGGAAATCAGGCTGTCAAAGAACACAGTGGCTGAACACTATCAAAACTGACACCAGCTAGAAGAGCATAGAAAAACTCAAAGAAGTACTGCAAGATCGGAAGATGTGGAGAGACCCAGCCCATAGAATCACCAAGAGTTGGACACGACTGAAGGGATAACATCATCATGATCATCATCATCATCATCCCAAACCCTAGTATAACACTGGTGGTGGAAACAGAATATAAAGAGACTGAAGTTCATATTCCGTTCAGCTGTGGGCTGAATAACCTCTGGATAACCTCTGGGTTATTCTTTTAGTGCCTGTTGTTAACTTGCATTCTGAACAGAATGTTATAAGAGGAACGGACAATGACATTTTCCATTTGCACAATGTCTATGCATTCACTTCTTCTTCTTTTCAAGAAAAGGGAAAAATATCGGATTAACTGAAAAGTTGTTAGCTGACTAGGAGTCACTAGTCTGGAAGCATGCTCATGTGCATTTCCTTGATTTGTAAAGTAAGAATTGCAGTATCCTCTCTCACCGATATGCTCAGGATAACATGCTGCTCTGTACAATATATTAAGATATCTTGATTAACTGTCCTGCATCCTGAAGACTCTTAAGATCATAGCACTCTTTCGTATGAAATTCCTGGGTCCTAGAAGTACTTCTGTTCACCGTCCACCTGATTGTGTTTCATGCTGCATGGCCTGATACACAGTTTCTTTGTAGAGAGGAAGCAGGAGGCTGGGGTATTGTTGGGGGTTGGGGACTGCCAGGTTTGAGTACTTATTGCAACACACATGAAGCTGCAGGTTTCCCAAAGATGTCTGTGAAGCTTGGTAAAAAAGGACAAGGCGGCAGTCAAAATATGCAAAGTTCTACCCCTTTTTTATGTATGTTGTCAATGGTAACAAATTAGGTATTATAAAGCAACCACTAATTTTCAAATATGCATATCCAAAAGAAGATAAAGGAGAAAACCAGAAAATAAGCCTTTGATAAAGGCATATAGATACAGCAAAAAAAGTAAATAACTGCATTAATGAAAGTGAGAAAACCTATATTTAATAGAGAACCAAGGATATTCAAAACAATTTAGTCTGAAGTTCAGAAGAAGTTTAAGAAAGGGAATACTATTACAGCAGCTAGAAAAGACCCTCTGAGCTGTCCCAGAAGGTATCCCTTCCACTACTAACTAAACAATTATTTCAGTAGAACTCTGAATATTAGAGAAAGAATTGTTCCTTTTGAAGCATGTAACATAGCTCTGGGTTTTTCTGCTATTGCCTCTGTAAAAAAAACTCCCCCCCCCTTTCCCCTGGCCATTGAAAAAGATAAGTTTTCATTGTGGAGAAGAATCTATTTACATGTTAATCCATCACACAATGAGGTTGCATAACTCCAGGCTCAGTAGTCCACTTTCCATGCATAGAATAGCTAAGACATTCAGGACAAGCACTCTGCCCCTTCTTTCTCTGTCTCTCATTCTCTATTCTCCTAGACCTAGGCAATCCTCCTTTGCCAACTGTGCCATCTTTCTGCATACTTTTTGTTTGTTTGCCTCTTTATCCTTTCCCCATTGCCAAAAAAAAATTATTACCAATGGGACTGGAGGAGTTCCAAGTGCTTAATGCACTAATAAGGAACTGGCTATAAAGCTTTCCAACATTTCTTCAGACATGCCATGGAAACTTTCTCTTTTCCAAAATGAAATAAGATAAGGTCCTGATGCCTTAGAACAAGATTTGGGGGAAGGGGAGAGAACTAACTCTTACCAAATCTGAAGTTTCATTTCTGCACCAAGGAAGACTGAACGTGGCTCCCAATACTGGACTTTCAAAATGCTGATGTTTTACAGTTCCTAGCCTTTCTCATTGTTGGTTCTGTTGCCTAGATATGGCAATATCTGAGTATCACCAGTCGCCTAGCAAGGTGTCAAAAACTTGATGACCCAAAAAAAAAAAAGTGATGAAGTACAGGTAGTCCTCGACTTACAACAGTTCACTTAGTGACTGTTCAAAGTTACAATGGCACTGAAAAAAGTGCCCCCCAAGCCACAGCTGAGCAAGACACCTGCCTGCCCACCTGGCGGCGTTCTTCCTCCTGTCCGAGGCTTTCATTGTTGTGAGCATTTCTGTTGAGGACTGGCAGCGGGGAGGGGGGTGTTTGGTTTTTATTTCCCCCATCTGCTGGGTGGTTGCAGCAGGTTTTGGTCACTTCACATGACCCTGGAACACTGTGACTGTCATAAATATGAATCAGTTGCCAAGCATCTGAATGTAAATCACAAGACCCTGGATATGCTGCAACATTCCAGCTGATCGGCGCTTCTTCTGGGCTCAGCAGAAGCGCCAGGATCAGTGCTGAGCTCCAGCTGGAGCCTGGCACTGATCCTGGCACTTCCACTGAGCCCTGACAGCCGCGAAGCACTGATCCTGGTGCTTCTGCTGAGCTCTGACAGCCCTGCAGCCATCTCTCACTCAGGCTTGTGCTGTGCTGCCACCAGGTCAGCTCATTCCCCTCCCCCCGCTACTTTTCTAGGATGGTTGCATACCACCTGCCAGGTGCTGAAAAGCCCTGGCCTAGAAGCAACAGGAGAATGCAAAACATCACATGAAGATTTCCCAGTTTTTGAATTGATGTCTTTATTGCAACAATAGACAGGTTTCCTAACCTAACCATTGTTATATATACTAGACTGACCACCCACACCTACAGCTTCTGAGACCACCATATATCAATGGCTAGGTAACACCTCCTTTAATTTTTACCTTTATCTCAATATTTTATTGCTTCTCTTGGAATATCTTAAAATCTTATGATAATGGATAATGCTGATTAGAAAAAACTAGAGAAAAGTATGGGAACACCTTAAGGAATCAACAGCAATTTTATATGCCCAAGGAAGTTAAAACAATACATGTTGAACACAGCTCTTTAGACAAAACAGCAGATCCATAGTGTAATTTTCTGTGTTTCTGCTTTTTGGAAATTTGGCACATATTTTTCAATGAATTTTCTATATCTTCTACTAAATCTCTGGAACATGAAGTGGATGCAAGGGCATTTTCTATGGCCAATATTGATACTCTGTGAAAGAGGTTTCAAGCATGTGCAACGAAGCTTCAGATACTGTATAGGCACAAAGCTAAATGCCTGAAATGGGTTTATGAAAGCACACTTAATGGCTTTGCACTGCAGAGAAAAATCAGTGGTTCTGTGCAAGATCAGCTCTCTTTCCACATGCTTGCTTTTCCATTTAAGTAACACTGGATGTAATATAAACATAACTTGTTTTATATCATCTGTATGGGTTAAGAAAAAATCTGAAATGTTTTTTAATCTACAAGAATTTGTAAAAATGTATATGTGTTAGGCCCAAATCAAGAATGACATAGAATAGGAACAGTCAAAGTTCAGTTTTTACTTGCTTATATCCAATAAGTAGAATCTTGCCAGAGTAAACCTTTACTACTCTCACTCTAATGAACATACCCTGGAAGATTCTAAGGAGTGGCTGTCCTACATCTCTTCCTCTGTCTCCAATCTCCAGACTGTGTTGTTTCTGGTCGTGCCTCATTCCTAGGAATGGTACTCCCTCCTTCCTTGGAAACTGCCTTTTCACTGTAGTCTATCATACTAGAGTCTGGACAGCCACTTGTCTGGAATGGTATGCTTGAGCAAGGGGTTGGACTAGAACAGAGCTTTTCAACCTTTTCACCAATTGTACCACTTTTAGGATATGGCAATATTCGAGTACTACCTAGCAAGGTGTTAAAAACTTGATGACCCCCCCCCCCAAAAAAAAACCTTGTTCAAAGTTGCAATTGCACTAATGACTTATGACCATTTTTCACACTTATGACCATTGCAGCATGCCCAGGGTCATGTGATTTATATTTGGATGCTTGGCAACTGGTTCATATTTATGATGGTCACAGTGTCCCAGGGTCATGTGATCCCCTTTTGCAACCTTTTGACAAGCAAAGTCAATGGCAGGGCTGCTGGTGGCCAAGTGCTAAGGCAGGACTTCCCTCCCTCCCTCTTTCTCATGCCCACCTTCTTCTGAAGGAAGAATTTGAAACACCCCCCTCCCATATTTTCTCTCTTCCATATATTCATCAAACAAGGAAAAGCCACCAGAGACAGAAAAGACAAACTGCTGAGTGAACTAGTTGCTAGAAAGGAAAGTTAAGGAGCGCAGCCGGCACTTAAGGAAGAAAAAAAATGTAGTAAGTATTGGCTGCTGGCTAAGGCAGCCTCCCCAAATGGCTCCATTCATATGTAAAGGAATGCTACAGGCAAAATCCATTCAGGAGAAAAATTCTTCAAAATCCCTTGCAGCAAAACTTACAGCTAACAATAGCAGAGCAATAGAAGCTAACACCAGACATCAACCAAATAGAAATTGCCAAACACGCCTTAAGAACACAAAGCCCACATTGCACAAATACCAGAACTTCAAAGTCACAAAAGCACATAAGAATCCTTCCACTCTCCATCTCCCTCCGTTCCTCACCTCCAGCCATTGCTGCCTTTTTTCATTCCTCTTGGAGGGTGACCCCTCCCCCACTGCATTTCTTGCCTGTTTGCTGCTGCCAGCACAGGTGGCTGCACAACAGTTGTAGATCAGCTCATGGCCGGCCGGCCTGCTTGATCTCCTCTCCTCTCCCCACACCTTACTCCTTCTTCCCCCTAGGTGCAGCTAGAGCTGACTCCACCTCCTCCCAAGGGTGCTGCTTTTTCTCTCTCTCCCTCTCCCGCCCAAACTTCTTCCTTTTATAGCCTCTCCTGTCTCCGCCCCTTCCTCTTCCTTTCTCATGGGGGAGGGTGAGCCAGAAGTGAGCCTGGGGCCTTTGCCTTGCCTCAGCCACTCTGCAGCTCCAGAAGACTCTCTCACAGTAAGTCCTTGCCTCTTTCCCTCCCCCACTACACTTGGCTAGGCAGGGCTGCGTACCACCTGCCACTCGTTAATGTACCACAAGTGGTACGTACCACCGGTTGAAAAGCCCTGGACTAGAAGACCTCCAAGATCTCTTCCAACTCTTTTATTCTATTGAGAGTTTGTAGGCACCATCCATCACATCCATGTGTTCTATATGATCAAAAGCCTTTTCTGCAATAAGTGTTTATGTGTTCCTTTTATTTTTCTGGAATTAATAACTAATACTGTGTGGTCTAAAACAAATTCTGTTATATACTCAGTTTTGTGAAAGAAATATACATTTAAACTATTTATAAATAACACCATGGGACAATATCAGATCACAAAGTTTTTTTAATGCTATGTAAGTTTTATTTAATTTCAGTGTCTTAATAATTTGCTCCATTTCTTGTGTTTAATATCTGATCTCATTGAAATCAGAAAAAAAATCATTTTTTGAAGTATAATTGGAGATATAATTTATTTGTTTAACTAATATGTTCTTTTTAATATGTAATAGATTTATGGATTAATTGCACTTAATGGGAAAGCCAGCAGGAAGTCAGAAGTTGCTTCTGCTCCCACTGCCTTTTTGTCCATCTGTGGTCATTCTGTTTTCTGTTTAGCTATGGATATATCGCTGAAACCATGGCCCAACAGGGGCATGGATGTCTAGTTCTTAATAACATTCTAATTGAAAAATGTTTCATTTTGATTATGAGCTATAGTTTATGACACTGTAGGTGTTAAATCTATAATAACCAAATAAGGTAACCATTCATCTGATGAAGTGTTGCAGCTCAGGAAAGTTTATGCCTTACAATAAATCATTAGTCTTGAAAGGTGCTACCAGATTCTTTCTGAATGCTACAGTAAGTAAAACATTTTCTTGATATCTCCAAATTATTTTTAACATCTTTATTGACAAGATTACTATTTTTTTTTAAACAGCTTGAATAATATTAATTTAAAATACACACACTGCTCCTTTGGAGTAGAAAATAGCAGAAAACAATGAGCTTTACAACTCCTAGACTTAAAGTAGATTGTGTACATTGTTTTGAAGATTTGTAAATAAAAATATAATAATGGATTAATTTGCCAGTACAGTATTATTTTATTTTAAAGATTTTTGAGATCTTTGTCCAAATTTCATTTGGTGTCTCACTACTGAGGTATTCTTAGCCTTGTTCACTTAAGCGTTAATTCTAATTATGCTGCTAACTTAGGCCCCATAAATGACAAATATTAATTCCCTCTGTTTCTTTAAAGATAGGGCCTTTGGCATTTGGATATTGCGGATTCTTCACAAAAATGTTTTAAAACTCCATGTTTATCTGCTTCTTTCGGAGAATTTCAGGTGGTGGTTCAGTGTCTGCTAGATTTTGAGTTTCTGCCAAGTTCTGTTTTCCCCCCCACTTTTTCTAACAATATATGCCAGCATTATTCCATTAAAATGTATCCTGTCACCAGCCTGTTACAGGCAGAGTAAGAAGAAAAGTCGACAGAAGATTGGAAGTGTTATGAGTATACTTTTTTTATTGCTGGTTCACTCTGTGTCATAAAATAAATGCACTTGGCTGGAAGACAGTGGTCAAGTATGTTAATAAACTAGTAATTCTGGAGGAAGAGGCCAAAAGATAAAGACTGAAATGTTTCATTATGTACTGTGATTCTTAAATTATTTATGGACAGCGCCCCCCCAACCACGGAATCCTTAGTAATACCCTTAGAAACAAGTCCTTCTAATCCTTTATTACTTATGAAAAAAATGGAAAGTGGGAGCAGCTTTTAAAAATCATAGTAAGAATGCCTTTAAGCCCACAATGGCTGACTTTTGAATGTTGTGGAGGCTTTGCAGAACATAAAACAAATAAGTTTGACCAATGTAATATTTGAAAGCATGCATTTGAATTCTATTGGCTTCTCTGTCTTGCATTAAGTAAAAAAGACATGCCTGCCAATTTAGGCTTTCTTGATATTGTGTGGACAATAAGTAGAAAAATGTCAATTAAACCTCACATGTGGAAATCCCCTCATAAGAACAGGAAATGTGCTTATTTTAGTGCCACTCATGAAAGCAGTCCATGTTTCTCAAGAAATTACTTCTGCCTTCAAAACATTATCTGTAGAAATAGAAAATACATAGGAATGTTATTTTTATATATGTAAATGTATGTCAATATGTCCGTATATGCAATTTTTTTGTCATATTTATGTAGTGTATATTGGAGGTGGTGACCCTTTGAGAGCTGTATGCAACGAAATTTCATTTTAATGTATGCCGATTAGTATGCTTTCAAAGTGACAATAAAGAATATTCTATTCTATTCTATTCTACCCTGCAACAAAAGTGAGCACAACTCTAAGGGATGGCTGATCAACTACTAGATTATTTAACTACTCCACCTAACATAATCTTTTTAATATATATATACTGTATATTCAGCCAATTTTTTTCGTATTTAAGTCTTTATTTTAGCAGAAATTATTTCTAAATAAGCATACGTAAGTATGATTAGATTTCTTGATTTGAAAGAGGACAGGAACAGCTGTTTCTAAGGGGGGAGGAAATCACATTCCTATCTTTGCAACATCATTCTGGAATAGGTGTATCTGTTGGGGTGTTCACCCTTCATCTCATTAGCTGGTAGTCAGATCCTCCTCTGCCCCAGATTCAAATCCTTCCCTTTCTGAAGCTCTCTTTGTCCTTGTTTGCCCCACAGCAGAGAGGAGAGCAGAGCAGTTATTTTCCCCCTTGCTCCCTGTTTATGCAGCCATTCCTTCCAATGCACTTTTTTTAATAAGTATATACCTGCACTAATCGAGATTCTACTCCTGCCTTCTCAATTCCATCCACTAAAGTTTTCCAACCAATTTTGTCATCCCCTCTTCTCTGTCTTAGGTCACCCCCAATTTTTTTCAAGGAACAAAAAGAGACAGCTCTTGCTGAACTTCCTTAAATCCATTCCATCCAAGTGTTTTTCTTTCTTTCTTTCTTTCTTTCTTTCTTTCTTTCTTTCTTTCTTTCTTTCTTTCTTTCTTTCTTTCTTTCTTTCTTTCTTTCTTTCTTTCTTTCTTTCTTTCTTCCTTTTCCTTTTTCCCCCAGATTTGAAAGCCTGTACCCTAGAAGGGGCCTCCCACTCCCAGCTTTTTGCTGGCAACCTTGCTTTTGCCTGATTGCCACAGATAGTGCTTTGGAGAGAAGAAAAGAGTTGAATACAGGAAAAGAAAAAGCAAGAGAGAGGGGGGGGGGGTAATTCAACCATGAGATTTCAAAACAGGCCATGCTAGCCTTTAAAGACCCCTACTTGTGTAAAATCAGGACATGAACTTTTTTTAAAAAAAATAGACAATTTTCTGAAGTTTCCCTCCACCCCTTCCCTAAATGGGTTATTTTTGGCACAAGTGGTTTTTCCTCCTCCTCTGGCACTGCCGGTGGGTTTAAAACACTTACAAAGTATGTGTGTGTGTCTCTCCTCTGAGGGCAGTGACTGCTGCATGGTAAGTACTGCATAGGGGAGCTAGGGGGCAGCGTATGCTTAAGTACTCTTGACCCCCTAACTTTTCTTTGTTTTTTCATATTGCTTTGGCCAGTTTTGGCTAGCTTTGGCAGAAGGTTCTAACACGTATAGGTTACTTTCTTCCACATGTCAAACAGAAGTTTTGCTTTAAACTAAATTCAAAAGGAAGAGGGAAGGATTGCCCCAAACCTTAGACTGGGGTTGGGAAGGTAGAGAGAGGAACATTTTCCTTTTTGGCTTTGTAAATTTGACACAGTGGAATTGACCAAAAGCACGTCTGGGTTCCAGACTTTCCTTTACTCCTTCCTGAACTGAAAGGCAGAGAATATGAGATGGTACAAAGCCAAGAATGTGATGTTACCACAGTTGTTGCAGGAAGGAAATCCTAGGCACCTGAGCAAAGAGAGGAGACGAGGAAAAGGCAGGAAAACTGTCTGGTTTGCCTGAAATGAGCAGTGCAGAGGAAAAAGCATGCATGTGGCATAGCAGATTTCAGCCGATGGTTGGAGAGAGTTTTAAGTGAAGCTGCTATTTGAAAAATCAGTATGAATGAATTCTACAAGAGTTGAGCTCGTATTTATAAAACCTGATTTGTTTTTTTTTTGTTTTTAAATGGAGAGAACAAATGACAAGAACTAGTGTTGTTATTTAAAACATAGCTTGTGCTGATATTGAAGTCCTGAGAACATAAGAGACTTCTGGGAGAGAGTAGAAGGTTCTTTTATTATTTATAGATCTTTGTCCTTTTTCTTTTCATTCCTGTCTTCTGTGGCCCAGATATTCCAGTCCCTTTATACACTTTGCTACTGGTATTTTTGCATTTCAGTGGTAGCTCTTTTATTCTTTTTTTTCTCTATAAAATTTTTTTATTGTTTTTATCATAAAAAAAAGAAATACATCACAGATATTACACAATGTTATATCCCATCCCCCCACCCCCCGGACTTCCCAAACCAACCTAGGCTAATATTCAAATACAAGTACACAAATATTAATATCTCTAACTCCAAAGTCTAAACTTAAACAATCCATCTCCTCCGTATTAATAAAAATTATT
>NW_015387027.1:310081-321268 GCF_001527695.2 Protobothrops mucrosquamatus
CGCCTACATCGTCCATATAGGACGACTCGGGAACTCAACTCCTACCCCGGGCAGCTCACCTATCCCCTTATGCCCAGGGGAAAGGTATCAAGCCGTTTGACAGCTGATGCTGGCTGTCAAACCGGCTTTTACGCAAAACAGGCGGGAGGCAGCAAACAGCTGCGACCGACGAAATCGCCTGCCACCGGAAGTCTCCAGCTCTTTTATTCTTACAGTGAAATTCCAGCCACAATATCTTAAATTGAAATTCCTGAGTTTTGTAATTATTTAAGAAGAACCAAAATCTTTAATATGACAATTCATGAGGTCAATAGTATTTTGGACATAAAGAAGAAACAGGTGCATCTATAAACATTAATTTGCAGATCATCTGCAACTCTTATACCTACACAGGAAAAATGTTACTTCTGCTTTAAAAAGAAAGGCAAATAAATGTGATGTGGCTAATTCCAATTACCGGTAGCAATCCAGAAATTTTAAATCCCACCAAACAGTGCACAAACACACAATCCTGGAGTTTGATGAAGGCTTTACCATATTGCCTGTTAAAAAATCTGCAAGAATACCCAGTTTTGGAGATCTGCATCTGACTTTATTTTTTGGCCAGATGGATTATCTTTTCCTGGGTTAGCAAACAGAAGGGAGATGAAAATAGATAAACAAGCTGGCCAAAGGATGATGCCACTCAAATTCTTTTTGATATTGTCATAATTGTGTGGGTGTGTTAATGAGTTGTGTGTATTACACATCAAAAGCAGCCTGTGCATTTCTAGTCATGTTTTGTGTGCATGTCATTCGCTCTACCACCACCAGATTCAATGTGCTGTCTAACTTCACCTGACCTCACTGGGCAGCTTTCCTCTGCTGCTTTGGCCGTTTGGCATCTGCACCAGTCTAGAGGAGATGGAAGATTAATCACTCCACCCATATTTTGGAAGGCAATAATCTTATTGCTCATCTCCAGCAAATGTTTGGTATTAACTAATTCTCTTATTCCAAAAGATCCTCAGCATATCAGCTGTAAGTCAAAGCACTGGAGATCTTTCCTGGCCTGCTTAGGGAGTTTTGGCATCTCTTTGGAGCAAACTGCAAGGCTTTGGTTGAATTTAATAGTTTTGAATTAAACTGTTAATTGGATTTTAGCACTACTGACTTGCATAAAATGAATCCTAAAATGCCCTTGTTCTAAGTGCATTTTTCTTAAAAAGTATCTTCTGGTTAAAGCTTCAATATTGTGTTGAAATGAGTACATTCCACTGAACTCAATGGGACTTACTTCAGAGTAAACAAGCACAGGGGTCAAGCAGTATGTCCAGAGTATTACTTTGGACTGTTTGAATTGATCCAGGCTACCCAAAGACAAAGCACTTAGTGTCAGGGTTTTATTGGAAGATCAAGTACCATGTATTGTTTTTTTTGCAAGATTTGCTTCTGTGCAAATGTATTGAGGACAAAGATCTCCAGCAATTCTTAAGTCAACATAACTCCAAAATCCAGAGGCTGAAGATAATTCTCTGTAAGTTAAAACAACTATCTTTTTGTGTGCAGTTGTATCCAGCATATGTTTTACTGGAAATTGAGTACCACTGAGTTGAAGGAACCTTGTGCTGAAGTAAAGGTGCATTGGGCTATAAGTAATTGTGCAGTGCTGGAGTCACTGAGATGAGGTCAGAAGCAGGGCTGCCTGTTGTGTATTTGTTGTGTACTTTAAAAATAAGAATATCGAGCCTAACAGTCAGAAATAAGTTCCAATTTCACTCGGTGGTGGCCCCTTTAGGTACTCCCTCCTGGAAATAAGCCCTGTTGATCACCGCAGATAAAAGAGACTTGGGCTTCCATCTTCCCCCACCAATATAGTCCTTAGTGAGGACCAAGCTGTCAAAGAAATTGCAAGCAACTCCCAAAGCAGTGGGGAGGAGCCATAGACTGGAAGGTGGGAGCCAGGATAGAAGGGGCAGAGAGGTGGAGTAACAAGACAGAATTTATGAGGCTGGTCAATAGCAGCAGCATCATCATCATCAATCTTTTCAAGGAGGCAGGGAGGCTCCTGCGATCCAACTATCTTCCGGCTACCTTTGCTTCTCTTATTCAGTAATCTAGCTGGACATCTAGCTGCACATCACCTGAAAAGAAATTGGGAATACCCACAGCACGGAACCGGCAGATCGTTGGCACTAACTTGCCTCTGACCTCAGGAGCGCAGCTTTTTGGAGAAGAGCAGGAAGACTCGCACCTGAGAGCCCGAAAGAGGGAAAGAAAGAGAGCGCGAGAGAAAGCGCGAAAGATCGGGGAGGGAGCGAACAAAGAGGCTTTGAGGATGTTCTAACGATGCCGCGGGCGGCCACTCGTCCTCACGGAGCCTTCTGGGAAGGGCGTTGCTGGCCGAAATGATGCTCCCAATCTTTCCTCGGCGCGCCAAGCAGAGAGATCAGAGGCAAAACACAACCTAAGCCCAGGAGCGCTCCGGAGCAAAGAAACCATCCCGTGAAGGGGATCAAGTCGGGTTCGGAAAGGGCCTCAAGCAGGAGAGCGCCGTAAGAAAGCTGCGCGTCGGAGGATGGCTGGTCCACCTGCCTCGTCGCTCCTGGCGGCGGTCGTCTGCCTGCTGGCCTTGAAAGGCCCCCACCTCTCCAGGGGAAGGCAGAGCGAAAGCCGGTCTGCGGCATCCCAGGACGGGGAGCCCTGCTGGGTTAGCAAAGCCAGAACCGCGACTCTCCCTCAGCACCCTTATGCGAGCTACCCGCGTCCCACCGTGGGAGCGGCAGCCTCGGCGTCGGGGCACAGAACAGCGCCCTCGAGGCTCCGCCGCGCTCCCAGTTCTGACGGGAGCAGCGTGGAAGACACGTGGGAAGAGAGCAACATTTTCCCGCTACGCCAAAGCGCAAAAGCCGGCCCTTCTGCCCCAGCTGCGAGTTGGACGCCGGATTCCGTGGCTGCGCTTTACTTCTCCGGCAGAGCCGCACAACTACTGTTGCGGCCGGGAGCCCTCGCAGAGCTGCCCCGTGGCGAATTCACCATCGAAGCTTGGGTGAAACCCGAGGGCGGGCAGAGCAATCCGGCGATTGTCGCAGGTAAAGTTGTGGAAGTAGGTTAGGCTAGGCCCGAGGGGGAGAATCGGGCCGTCTTGGCATTCGTTCATAATTTTATACGAACTGAAAGAGAACGGAGGTTCGTAAGAAGCTTAAAGGCAGAACTGGGCATAAACTAGGCACACGTGACCCGTGACGCGTGGTCGAATCTCCTGCCGTGAGATCGAATAGCCCCGAAGGGTTTTCAGTCGGGTCGTTGCTTTTGGGCGTTGCGTTACTGTGCTTGAAGTTTCAAATATTGTATCTGTGAGAGGGAGAAGGGACATCTGCAGGCAGCAGAGAGCCAGAGTAGTTCATTTCAAGCCTAGAATCCCACTGTGCCCTTGCAAGTGGGCTTGTCAGCACCATATATTGGTCAAAATCACGATTAAAAAAAAAGCAAGCAAGCACATTGGCTAATAGCTATAATAATAGATATTTGGATTGATTTTCGCCAGTAATTATCTTTTCTCCCCATTTCTTGATTTGCACTACTGAGGTAATGAATGCTGATGTGCTGAACAGTTATATTCTGTATTATGCAGTTGCATAATATACATTTTCTATTTAGAGTTATGTTAAACATATGTAACATGTTAAGAGACACAAGCCTGGCTATTCAGGAATCCATCTGTTCTCTTCTATACTTTATTTTGTAATGGACTGTCCTGTGTACTCTGCAACAACAGCTTTTGCTATTTAAAGCTACTTTGCATGTATTATTCAGAAGGAAACTCAGTGAATTCAGAGAGACAGAGAGAAACAGAGGCTGCTAGATTATTACTGCCCTGCCCCAGTAAAAGCTGGTTCTCTAAAAAATAGCTCTGACAATTCGTTTTTGTTTTGGAATTGTAAAAACAGTTTAGGATGGGAAATACCTAGGAGGCTTCAGTTGGACCTGGTTAATACTGGGTTGCCCATCCAAGGATTTAGGCTAGACTGGAGACTGGAAAAATATCCGTGACAAACCACGTCCTACTGTTGCCAAGATCATTATACCACCTCCATTTCAGTGCTGTTCTTTACCCTGCCTGAATTGCCACTGTGATCACACATCTGCTAACAGGTAGTGACAGTTGTTGAAAGAACACTCAGTAGTTGATTGTGGAGTCCTTGCTGAGTGACAAAATATTGGTGAGGCTGTGAGTGGTCATAGAGTTTCAGTTCCTGGATGGTCCTATTAAGTACAGTAGCAGCATTTCAACTATGTCAGCAACTTTGATAGAACAGATGAAGTGTGTGGGAGCAGGAATATGGGAAGAGTCAGTAAGATGTATGTACATATCCATATGAATCTCCTAAGTGATCAGTAGGCAACTTGTGGCCTAAAAAAGATTCTTTGCTCCTGTTGTATTGGAACAGATTAAAAACACTATAAAACAAAGAGCTGGGTTTTGAACCTACAGTATGAGGGGAATGTAATTGCTTAGGAGTATGTTACAGAAAGCCTCCTCCAGTATGTTCCTGCTGAAATGTTTGTTTTAACACCCCTCCCCCCCCACTAATGTGCGATGAGTGACTGCACCCAAGTAAGTCTTGTTAGTGGCAGTCTCCTTGGTGGTTTGTATTGGCTTTCCCAGTGAGGCATGCCAGACCTGATTTTATTATCTTTCTGGCATCAGTCAAGATATTGTTATCCTTATGCACTTTTTAATATAATGCCATGTCATTTTAAATAATTGGTATAAAGAATTTAAAGTAATTTCTGCTCTTTTTATGCTTGTATTTTTTAGTCACTCTAATTTAAAAAGTGAGATTGCAATTTCAGTATATTGTAAGCCATTCTGGCAGAATTCTGTTTTGAAGAGTACCATGGAACTTTTTTAAAAAAATAAATAGATTATGGTACCCCATATTTTTTCATCAAGCTGGATGATACATAAAGCTAGATATGGGAGGGAAGGAATTATGAGAAAAAATTATGCAGTCCACCAAATATTGTAACCAGGATGTTCACTTTTAGACCCAGCTGCAAGGTGGATTAATTGAATTAAACTGCTATGTGCTATAGGTATCAGATTATGGGGATAAAGGAAGAGTGATTTATCTTGCTGTTACTTCCTTTTGCCTCTAGCTGACCAGACAGAAAGCAAATAGTTAAAAGTAAAGAGAAATTTAATAATTTTATCATTAGATTACATCAGGTAATGAAGTAGTTAGTCATTTGAAGCAAAATACAGTACCGTCCAGCAAGATGAATTGGGTTGCAAAGTGTTTGTTTACTTTATTATATAAACTGTGAATGTTACAGTTTTTCTTGAAATTACGGGCAACAGGGATGCTTTGAATTCATAAGTTTCCCCAGTTGGGGTTTGATGCATTATGCATATGTATTTTTCTTTTTTGGTGCCTCTGAATCAGTTTTTGGCTCCTGGTGGACTGCCTGGACAAGTCCTGCAGTTTTCTTGGCAAGGTTTTTTTTTTAAGTGGTTTGGTATTGCTTATTTCCTAGGACTGAGAGAGTGGGATTGGTCCAAGTCACCCAGCTGGCTTTGAGTCTTAAGGCAGAACTCATTGTCTCCTGGTTTCTAGCCTGATGATTTAATCATCACACCAAAGTGGCTCTCTATAGGTCATGTAGATTGTACTATTTGATGCTTCTAAGTATGTATTAATTTATTTGGCTTGCCACATTAAAGACAAATAAGTAAAAACAGTAGAGCCCAAGCATTTGCAGATAAATGTAGCAGTAAAATCGGGATGTGCTTCATTCATGGCCTTTGAGATTTATTGTATAGAATATAGGAGACAAATAATAGAGGTTGAAATCCTAGTGTAGTGAGAATAAAGATTATTGAAATTTGGTGTAATTTTATTGATTGATTTATGTAATTTTACTGGCCACCTACTTTCAGTAGATTTGGGCAGTGCCCAAAACTAAAAAAGACACACAAACAGCTAAAAATGTTAAATCAACATATAACCCAGAGTATAATTCTCTAATAACAAAATCCACAAAGCAGGGGCCATTAAACAAATAGCAAACATCAATCCCTGCTATTAAAATTATAAAATGATGTGCTGTTTTTTCAGACTGAAGACTACAGCAAGCCTTTGGGTCACATGCTTATAGAGGCATATTCCAAAACAGCAGTATGTAAAACATGGACAGAAGCTAAATTTAATAGTATTTAAATACCTTTAAATGATATGAAATTATATGAAATTAATTACACCAATGCAATTACTTAACAGCTTTTGAAGCAGTTAAGAGGACAGCTCCCAGAAGGTCACATAGGTTCCTTGGCTACAGATTGTGCATATCTGTAATGCACACAAATACTGTATGTTATTATGCATGAAATCATGAAAGTGAAAATAGAAATCCGGTTGAAGATTGGGAATATGAAACTAACACTGTATTTCTGGAAGACACAATAAAAGTTTTTTGAAACAAGTGACAAAACTTTAATAGAAACAAGTCTTGCTGGCAATGAAGGATTCCAATAATTCTGACATCTACTGAGCATTATTATTTTGCTTCATTTTGCTTTGTTGACAGCCTCAATTTTCTGAAGCTGTAAGAAGGTGAATTTTGATTAAAAGGTGAATACACTGATTAAGTGGAATTACAAAGAATCTTGAGGAATAGAGATATCATCTTAGTATTTATAATGGCAAGAGTTATCAGAATTGAGTCTATTTAGTTCTGTAAATTGGATTTTCAGAGAATTTAAAAAGTTGGTTGAGATTCCATAGCTAGAATTTATGAAAAAGAGAAGAATTCAAAAACTTTCACACGAGAATGAAAAATTGTAAATACACATAAGTTCTCTGATGATATTTTAAAATGATATGATCAGGAATAACATATAACTCAAGAGAATAGTTTAGTTTAAGGAAAGTATCAGCCCCCAAAAGAATTAAGGCTCTTGAGAGATACTGAGACAAGTCAAATAACTTATATTTGTATTTGCTGAGATTGATATTCTGTTTAACTTCTCAATTTTTGAAGTGAAGATTGAAATACTCAATATCCAGATTGCTTTAACTTGACTCCAAGAACAGTTATGTTCAATTGGGACAAGAATATTAAAATGATATAAGGTTGTTTTTTGCCAAGATAGATTTAGAGACTTTCTATTTTTTTTTAAAAAAATAAGCTCTTGTTTTAAAGACCAGATGAGTTAATTGTAGAATTCCAAAAGAGCCTCTATATATAATACTTAAGAAATTACAATGTGAACATCAGTTATAATCCAGAAAAATAGAACCAGAAAAATATCCCAATTTTCAATTAAGGAATGCAAAAAACTTAAAAGAGTAGTCAGCATAGGGTTGGTATGGAGCAGAATTCAAGAACATATTATTATTAGTCAATCTGTACATATCTAGAATATGTTTTATTGATAACTAGGAACCACCAAATTTTAAACTAAATAATTAAAATATTAATGATTATATCCTATTAGTCTAGTGGATCATAAGTAAATATGTTTTATTTATAAGATCACACACTATTGGCTAAAGGATAATAAACTGCCATCAGTTGTTAGGAATAAAAAAAATATTTGAAGGCAACAATCGTGCTGATTTGAGATAACATTGACAAATGAATGGTACATGTTGTGGAGAAATGGGAACAATTCAGGTGTTTAAAATCCTCAAATCTCCAGACTCAATAGTTAGGTTATATATGGAAAAATTGCATACCGTATGATTTATGCCAGCAGCTAAAAGATTACATAATGGAAAACTGTTTCTTAGAAGCAAATAATTCCTAGAAATAGAAGCTAGCATGCTGAGAAAAAGGTTGGGACAGAAATTTGCCATTCACCTTTCTGGTGGTAGGAAGGGTGCTGAACTATGTAGACCCCCCTGGGTATTGTTTGATAGAGGATAGGGAAAGGGAAAACGTAGACTTTGCATTTTACAGATTGAATTGTGATGCAATTATCTATTGACCTTTGTGCATTTCATGACTTTATGGTGAAATTTTGGGAATAAAATAAAGCATGCATTTTTATACTAGGGAAATTTACTTGCAGGAAATTCATATATTTGCAAATATATAAAATATCTAAAAATTAGGAAAAATGTATACAATATATATGCCAGGATATCTATTTCTTGATTAGGGGAGAAAGGGAGGGAGGGAGGGAGGGAGGGAGGGAGGGAGGAAGGAAGTGTACATATAGTAATTGTTCTGAAAACTCTGAATGTATTCATGTCAGCCCAGATACTGATTGGCCTTTTATTTTTTTCTGTTCCCCCAACACTTTCTGGATAGTCTCCTTTGGCTGCATTCCCTGGATGAGGTCCAGCCTTACCACAGTGAGAAGGCAGTATAGCCGCTTGATGAATGAGACAAGGAGAAATATATTTGATGATTTAAGTTAAGTGCCATTAATAGTCTGATGACATGTGGCTCTATTTTTTCTTGCCATCTGAAAGGTGAGGAAACTGAGTTTTGAAATGGAAATTAGCTGGGGTATTGGATTGAATAAGGATTGGACAGAACAGGTCTTTTTAAGATGGATGAAATGTGAATAGCTTGCTTGCCAGCATTTCTCCTGTTTCAGAGGATGTTACATTGATTCACCTTAAGGGGTTTTTGGAAAAGTAAAGTCTCTCATGACCTTTTGACAGCTTTACAGAGGCTGCCAGGTTTTACCACTTATGGACAGGATAATTTGCCATGATGATTCATACTCTGAGCATATGCTGGCAATACTACTACTGTAGATATCTACTTTCCAAAAAGGTTTGAATTGGAAGATCTTCCTATGCTAATAACTATGATTCAGATTAGCGTATTCAACTCAGTGTCCTCATCTACAAAAGCATTTGGGCTACATTGATGAGAACAAACATTAAATCTAATCTATTGTATGGGGTTTGAACATTGTCTCCAGATTTACCAAGAACTATAATACCTGATGTGCATAAAAAATACTAGAATGCTAGAAAATTATTAAACAACAGAGGTTTAACTTCTCAATTTTTAGAATATTCACCTGAATAGGAAATACTATACAACTCTGAAATTGACAAATTTGTTTGAAGTGGAAAACTTTTCATGGAAATATTTCGTCTCCACAAAGTTCTTCAGCCCATATTTCCGACTACTACAATGCCTTATACAGCACTGACCTTGCAGAAAACTTGGGAATTTCAGTTCGCACAGAGAATTGTTACTTGAAATTTGATTGATATACCCAGATTCATGACATTTCTGTCAATTCTGACATCAGTGTATATGCATATTTGCACCCGCAGCTTGGGATATGAATGCTAAAGCAGGATTCCTTTGCATAACAGATCACATGTGCAATAATATTTTATTCTTTTCTGAAGAGAGACATTTTAAATAAAGAAAATCTAAATGATATTAAAATTGAACAACAATATTTCTAGCAGATGCTGAATGAAAAATTAATGGGCAAAATGATGGACAAAAATCTGCCCAAACCTAATATTGAAAATTTTAAGTTTTCAATTACAGTATGTTCCTTTGTCAGACAGAGTAAACCTGGTAAAGTTTGGACCATTAGTTTTTTTGTGATTTTTTTTTTCTAAAAAAAAAGCTAATGAGATACTCTTTTCACCAATCTATCCAGGTCCCTCAAAATTGAGTTTTACTATTTGTGTCAACATACTGCCATCCCAATCCTGCCATACATATCCTTAGAATCTTGGTAAAATTATTTCCTTCATTCAGATTTTTAGTCTGTTAGAATCAAGTCCCAACGGCGCTTTTTCAAAAGGCAACTGGACTTCTCTTGTTTTTCCTTGAAGATGTTCTTCCTAACTGAAGAAGCTTCTTGGATAAGAAGTGAAATGTCTTCAAGGTAAAACAAAGGAAGTCCAGTTGCCTTTTGAAAAATCACCTTTGAGGCAATCATGACCTGGATGACCAAGAATCTCCATAGATTGTTAGAATCAAGGCTTTTTTTAAAAATGTATTCTTGTAATGGATTTTGCAGCACCTAGAATTCAGAACAGAATGAAAGGAAGTCTAAGTTAAACCACAACTAAAGATTGGTCTCCTGGAGAGACAATTTCAGGTCTTCATCTGCCATCTCAAGGCTTCTTTTGAATGGCATTAAAGGTTATTGAGAGAGAAGCAGAGAGAGGAGAAGGTGGAAAAAATATTGGAGAGGGACTCTTTATTAATAAATCAATTCACATTTTTTTTGTTTTCTAATAATGAAATCCATCAAGGTAGTTGGGTGCTGCAGATTCTGGAAAATGCAGAACTTTTAAAGAGGAATCACACATGAATAACACTTTTGATTGAATTGCAGCATTTATACAATTTTAATTTGGCAATTCAAGAACAAAATAATCAATTGTAAATGATGTGTATATGTACAGTATAAACATTTTCTGATGAAAATATGCAAAAATGTAACTAATACTAGGCATTTATTCCAGAATGGCTGCATGCAGATGTATATAATTAACTTTACCTTTCTTTTTTACTTTTCTAAATTTCTAAATTCGTCAAGTGAAAAAAGAATCTATAACTGAGAAGAAAGTAATAGTTAAAAACAAATATTTTTTGTGAGATTTTGGTTGTGCAAAGAAGAACTTTCCTGGATCAAGCTAAGGTCTACAGAATCCAGAAGCCTTAGAAAAGTCCCAGTAATCTGCAGGCAGTAAGATTACTGACTCTGGAACCAGCCAATGGACACAATTGTCACACTTCTGCTGGATCCTGATGGTCTATATCTTTTGTTCTGGTGAAGGATGACAGGAACCATTGTTCTTGGGTTGATATATGTGGTCTCATCACTTTAAATATAAGCAAACATTGTATTACTGGAAAGGCTTGAAGCAACCCAAGCATTGAGCATCACAAATACAAGGCATGTGCAAATAAAGATGATTCCCTGCATCTTTAGTAGATGTGCAGAAGATGGCAAGCAAATTCTGTCAAAAATATTAACTGTTCAGCATCCTGCTATCTTTGGTTTATGGGCATCCTATCCAGTCATTAAATGTAGAAATAGGTAAGATCAAAACAAGGAGGAATAATAAGAAGCTTGGAGCATTTTCATCTTTCAGTTCAGCTCATTCCTAATTGAATGTACAATAAAGAGTACAGGACCAGTAACAATAATTTAAACCACATGGTTTTGTGTGTTTCATTTAAAAAAAAAAAAAAAAAAAAAAA
>NW_015387027.1:321368-326687 GCF_001527695.2 Protobothrops mucrosquamatus
TTGCTACCATTTTTGAAAACAGGTGGAGGAGGCATCAGAACTAATAGATGCAACAATAGAAAAACAGTAACATGGATAGGGAAAAATGGGGTGGAAGAAGCAGTAAGAGAAGAAAAGCATCTGTAGTTTGCAAAATGGCCTCTCATGGTATAGAGCTTGAAGATTTTAGTATGTGGAAAGAAGCCTTTTCCAGTTTAGAACAGAGCAGTTCCTACAAAGCACCTGATCGTCCTAGTAGCTATTTTATCCAAGGACAGGTTTTTTTTTAAAAAAAAACAAAAAACAAAAATCCATGTATTTAACAATATAAAGATACCTACTATACAAAAATGGAGAGATGTACTATACCTAGCAATTAGCCAGGGATCTCAAACTTTCCAAAGGAAAGGATTAAAGAAAAAGAAGATACCGTCCCAAAGCATAAAATCTTGTTGTTCTTTATCTTTACCACCATGAAGACAAAAACTATTAGAAGATTATGGTCCTGAAAGAACAACAGCTTTCTTCCAACATTTCACACCAGGCCGTGAGAGACAATGAGTTCAATGAAAGTGAGCTGGGTGTCTTTGGGCCAATCACTTTCAGCCAAACTTATCCCACAGGGTTGTTGTGGGGAAAATAGGAGGAAAGATATGTTGAATATGTTCATTGCCTTGAGTTATTTGTAAATATAATAAAGGTGGGAGATAGATAGATAGATAGATAGATAGATAGATAGATAGATAGATAGATAGATAGATAGATAGATAGATAGATAGATAGATAGATAGATAGATAGATAGATTTATTTCCCTGTTGGGCAATGATAATAGCTTATTTATTTTCATTCTGAGTGCTCAAGTCAGTTGGTAGAAAAAGGGGAGAAGTGAGTTACTAGTACAGGATTATGTTGTCCTAACATGCCTTGAGAAATATGTGACTGAGTATGTAAAAGAGAAATGTGGGAAAAGGGGCTGAAGAGATGGAAATAATATGGAACAAATGAAAGGGAAAATGTAGAAGTGGGTGAAAGTTAATTATGGAAGCAAGTGTTATTAAAATATATGGATTTATGACTTCTCAAGAGGAACTTGTAGGAAGATGGTAACTTTTCTTGAGCAACCTTTGCTAAGAGTCCCAGCCTCAGTTTTATATTAGTATCTCTTCTTTTTTTCATAAATACCAATTGTGTTTTAATAATCCAATTTAGGATTGTTTGTTCTTGAGTTGGCTTCAGTAGCAACCTCACTAGTTTTCCTGGAGGAGATATTTGGGGCATAAGGCTGGCTGGCTGGAGATGCAAGAAGTTGTCTTTCTGTGACATCTTTTGCAAAATGAGAGATGGTTGAGTTAGATTTGTACCAAGTACTTTTGCATCTAAATCCTGTCTCTTGATTCTTCTGCTTCTACTTCCTGTTTACCTGTTCCTTTGCTGACCTCCCATTTTGCTGGCTGTCTGATTATGAGAACTGCTTGTTCATTAAAGTTGTATATTACCATTGTAAAAAGCTGTTGCTGAGTAGAACTCTCTGATCCCATCTTCAGACACATTCCTGGCCATCTTCCCACTTGCTGGCTAGGTTTCTGAGACAAGACTCTGAAAACATTCTGAGATTTTCCAAAGCAGATTCTCTGGGTTTTCAGAGCAGGAATAGTTGAGTCTGTAGCAAGAAAAGCTTAGCATAGTGTGGCGTTGAAGTTGAAATAACAACAAGAGAAGGAAGCATGTTTATCACTACCTGATTACAGCAATGAAAGATCTGTGGAAACAATTTTGAGAAATTTGCAAGCAGGCAGAGAGGATTTTGATCCACATAATCAGGAGGAAACAGCAAAAAGTTGCCACTATCATTTCATGTAATTGTTCAATGACAGCCAATGAAGATGCATTTGTACAAACAAGTACAGAGTTAATCTGGATTAAAATGAAGATTGAGAGTCAATTGTTCTTTCTTTTTTGCTACTTTAATATTATTGATTGTGGTTGTAGCTTTTATTTGTTTGCTGCCTGAGTGGTTATATAGATATAAACAAACAAACAAACAAATAAATAAATAGCTTAATATATTCCTCCAGTTAAATATTGTGACATAAATTATTTAGGAAAATAAATGTGTCTCCTGGAGGTTTTGGTCCAACAATTTTTTTTCCAATAATATTGAGAAAAATATGCATGATAGACATTCCTGTATTATTTAATTTACTGTGTATGCCAATGCTTATGTAATGAGGAAGGGGGAAAATATGTTCTCATTGTCATGGTTCCAACAGATGAAACCCTTCAAAAGAACTTTGAGACATTGTTTACCTTAAAGAATCTTTTATTTGAGAAACAAAGTATCATCACTACATAGTTGAACCCAAAAACTAAATTCACTCCCCTGGATACAAAGTAACAAAGTACAATTCCCTCCTCCAATAAATAGTCATAAATCACATTCCCCAATTCGCTTGAAGCACGGGCTTTCTCCCCAGCTCTCCAGCCCACCAAAACACTATCAGCTCTGGGCCCAATGTCCTTGGGTTCCCACAGCTGAGTTATTACTGTTATGATTAGCTGGATTCTTATCCCTATTTCCCCTCCCAGCATTGACTAATTCTAAAAGCATAGAGAAAATGGCTGCATTTCCATCTGTTGTCAAAGCAAGAACATCCAATGTTAGCAGTGTTGACACTCATGCTTAGTATGATGTCTTTAATCCTTAAAAGAGAAGCTTAGACTGTAAACAGAATTCTGAGAGACTATGATAGAAAATTTATGCAAGCTTAGAGTAGTATTTCTCAAATTCTGTGTAATCATGAATCACTAAATAAACATTATATGTTTACCTCAGAGTCACTTGAACTGTGAGATTGGAGGCAAATAAATTTAAGAAATAAATAAATAAACAAACAAACAAATAAATAAATCCTTTAGTGCTATGAGAATTCATATATTCTAGCAAATAAAATATTATAATTATATAGTTTTCTTTGTGTATGCCTTCCCTTTAATTTTAAAGGCCTTTAATATTTAATAATTGAACACCATTGACATTGACAAATCATCATCAATCAATTGCAAAAGGCAGTTTTACTTGGAACAACTTGTATCCTACAATGACACCTTTATTTTTTATTATATATTACAATACAATACAATAATAATTCTGCAAAAAATGCCATTTGTCTGCAAGCAAGAACTGTTGGGACAATAAAATAAAATAATAGAAAATAAAGTATCTAAAGTGCTCTGGGACTTTAGAATTCAAACAGATAGTCATCTGCCACATAACATGCCAGACTTAACAATTGTTGATAAAAAAGGTGAAAGATTTCTGGATAGTGGTGTGGCAATACCTGGAGACAGCAGAATAGAAGAAAAAGAGCTGGAGAAAATAATAAAATACAAAGATCTGCAAATAGAAGTAGAACAAGGGTGGCAAAGGAAAACAAAGATAGTACCAAAAATAATAGGCAAACAATAGGTTGTTTTGGGTGTAATCCCAAAACAACCAGAGCACCACTTGAACACCATCGGCATTGACAAAATTGCCATTAGTCAATTGCAAAAGGCAGCATTACCTTGGAACAGCTTACATCCTGCAATGATACCTTTAACACCAGCAAAAAACAACATGTAGATGCTGGTCCTTGGGAAGGACTCGAAAGGCGGATAAAAATGCCAAATACAGTCTAAACAGAATTTATTGAGTATGTGACCAGCCATAATAATAAATTGATATGCCATCTGATTCCCGGTGACAAAAAAAGCTGTACTGTAGTCAAATTCTTTTATTCTGACTTAAGTAAAAGTAATTTTGTTGGCATCATCTTTTCTGGGTAAATGAACCATAATATATTTGTTTAGTTCATCTGGGAGACTGTAGCAGATCACCTAGCAGAAATTGATGGATCACCCAGTGGTACACACTTTGAGAAACACTGCTTTGGAGCAATGATAATAAAGTTCAGGTATTTTGGTGTCTTTGTCAGCTGATGAAAGCTTCCATTGGAGAAGCTGCTTGTTGCCATAGAATTTTTAACACTAGAATTATTTTATTAGATTAAGCAACATTTCTTAAACGGTAGGTATGTGAACTGTTTTTACTAAAAGCTTAGGAAATGGTCAGAAACAGAATAAAATTTCCTATAGGAATATATTAACATGTTGTGCTGTCAAGTACCTTATAACTCTTCTTTTTGGAAGCAATATTCATAACATCATGATTCATGAAAGGGAAACAAGAATTCAACATTCAAAACTATTTTGAGTAAACAAAACATACTAAGGAGCACATTTACCCTCCCCCTCCAGTTACATTTTGTTATTTCTGAACCATATGAAGAAGAATAGGATTGTGATTGAAATATCACCTTCTTATATCCTGTGTGAGAGCCAGGTTTTAATCACCAAATGTTCTGGCTCCAACATTTATAGAGTTTTCCTCCACATTACTGAATTCCAGATGATCTGGGAAAGTAATTGGAACTCAAGGTTGAAAAATAGTCTCTTATTTTTTTCCTACCATGTTAATATTTGAACAATAAGGAAATGAAGATGCAGGTATTTTTGAGACTTTTGGCCTCTATTTTTGTCTTCATTAGTACATTTTAAAGACCTTGAAAATATCTTTGGAGTTTTATTTTTGCATGTGTTAAAATAGTTAACTGCTCCACTCTTGAATGACAGGATGGGTAATGGTCATAACAATGTATTTACTATATATATATACAGATAAAACATTGCATTGTTTTATCTGTATTTATAAGTTTGTAAGCGTGACCTTTGGAAAACCTTTGTGAGTGTTAAGGGCAGGTATTATGTGGAACTGGTATGTGTTTCTCCGACAGAAGGCTGTATTCTATTAATTATGTAGATGGTTAAGACTTTGAGGTAAGGTATTCTATACTAATCCTATAATCAGTGGCTACTTCATATATTCTTATTCTATCTTTCTTTGGACCTAACTAGATGTAATCCTGTACACAAATGTTCTGGTCTTATCTACAAGATTCCCAATTCAAGACCCCAAATTATTGGTTATAAGGAGAACAGTAAGCAGCTTACAAGGAGTTCCAGTGAAATATATTTTACATTTCATCACATCAATGAGCCATTTGGAATATTTCAAATTTTACTTTTTTTTTTATATATAAATTTTTTTATTATTTTGAATTAAACAACAAATACAAATGATGCATCTACAAACACCACAAAAGAAAAAAGATTTTTACTCAAAATATTTCCGAATACTCCCGGCAGTCCCCGCCTTGCCTCCACCCTTATCCACTTTCCCTCTCTTTCCTCCCCCTAACCCCACAACCTCTCCTCTTTCCTCCTACCACTCTACATCCCTT
>NW_015387027.1:327995-342568 GCF_001527695.2 Protobothrops mucrosquamatus
AAACGGCAGATCCGCAGCCATTTTCTCTCACTTTAAATCCTCAGTAAATAAAGAAGATGTTGATAATTTTCAAAGTTAAAGTCCCAATAAATCCATTAAAATTCCAGCCTCCTGTTCAGTTCTGTCTGCTTATAATTTTAAATCAAATACCTTCGATCGCAGAGGTGGGAGCTGCATCTGGCTTCGCTCCACAAGCAAGGAGCGAAGGCGTCTCGGGGCGCGGAGATTGTCCAGACTCCGGGCGAGCTAGCATCTTTCACCCCGGATTAAGACAAAACCGGGGCGAAAGGAAGCTCTAACCCTATCCGGACTCACTCACCTCCCCCTCTTTGCCCGAGGGACGAGGTTCCTAGCCGAGAGAAAGCTGGCAGACAGCTGTCTCTTCAAGCTTTGACACGCTCCCGGACGGGCGGCTAAAAAAGCCGCCATGCGATGCCAGCTGTCCCAAATTTTACTTTATTTAATTTAAATGACATCTTTCTAGCTGCCAAGAATGTATACTTCGAAACATCTCTGTGTCACTGTAATTTAATATTGGCCACCTTTTGTTTACCTTGCATATAATAATGAATACTACTAACAACACTAAATAGGAATACATTATGCAAAAGTACTTGCAGGTACTTAATGTCCACATAATAGTGGCCTAATTACGGAATGAAGAGTGATGTTCCCCAGTATAGCCAGCTGTCGCAGCAAGCAATTGCATTAAGTATTTGTTTTCCAGAAGAAGAATGAATACCACAGGATAGGAAAGACAGATGGGACTGAGACACAGGAATTGTCAGCATGAGCCATTTGCTCTAATGCTCCTCTGGGGTTTTACTTACTCAGTCAGCACCAATTCTCTGGATAGCTCCACTGGCAAAGGAATAAGGCTGGCTGCAAAGCTGAACAATTTAAATACAGTACTTGATGCAGTGTGATATGCAAATAGCGTCTACTCCTTTTTTTTACCTAAGCCATTAGACAAATCATTTTCAGTTTCCAAGAGTCTTGAGGGTGGGTGGGAAATCAGATTCCAATCAGTTTAAATATGTAAGTTTGCTATAACTATACCATGTGGTGTATACTGCTTCTGTGCTCAAGATGGGAGAAGATATAATACTTTTACTAGCATTCCTATATTGCATTCTTTTCCCTTTTTTTCTCTCTGTCCTCTCCATTTAGGTGTATTTGACAATTGCTCTCACATTGGCAATGATAAGGGATGGACTTTGGGCATCCGTTCGGAGGAGAATCCTGGAAGAAAGAATGCCCGTTTCTTCTTCTCACTCCGTACAGACCGTATCAAGAAATCTGCCACTATATTGGCATACCACCGTTACCGGCTCCATACATGGACTCACGTGGCGGCCACTTACAGTGGGAAGGAGATGTTTCTGTATGTCAATGGCAAGCGGGTAGCTCGCAGTTCCCAGCAATCTGGTGACCTTCACAGTCCTTTCATGGCCTCTTGCCGCACTTTGATCCTGGGAGGCAGCAACTCAGATGGACACAACTTCCGAGGCTACCTGGCCCTGCTGCGTCTTTGGAACATTGCTATGCCCCAAGAGAAACTCCAGAGGGCCTTCCTGGGAAAGTTTGAAGAAAGAAAACCTTCTTTATTGCTCAGTGCAAAGTTCAGCCATTTGCAACAGCAGTGGGCAACATTCAAGGATGGAGTCTACCCACAAGTAGAGATGATATATAGACCAGAACCTCAAGTTCTATCTCCGCTTATACCCCCATTCTGTGGACAGACTGCCTGTGATAATGTGGAATTGATATCTCATTACAACAGCCACTGGCCGCTACGGAATGAGAAAGTAGTGCACTATCGGGTTGTCAATATCTATGATGATGATGGTCTCCATCCTACTGTGAGTGAAGAACAGATTGCCCACCAGCATCAAGCCCTGAATGAGGCCTTTAGCAGCTATAACATCACCTGGCAACTTAGAATTCACAAAGTATATAATTCATTGCTCCGCTACCGTGTGATTCTAATGAACTGTGAACCTGGAAAAATTGGCAATGAGTTTTGCAATCCTGAGTGCAAGCACCCATTGACAGGCTATGATGGTGGTGACTGCCGTTGGCTGGGGCGCTGCTATGTCTGGGAGCGTCGGGATGGTGTCTGCAACATGGAGTGCAACAATATGCTCCACAATTTTGATGATGGAGACTGTTGTAACCCCAAAGTAACTAATGTAAGGAAAACGTGCTTTGATCCAGACTCTCCACAAAGGTAAGTAGAAGTGGCCAAGGCACTGTGCTAGTCTCTGGGGGCTTCTAGGTTCTCAAAGATTACAGTTTTGTGAGTAAATTTCTGTTTTTAAAATTTGTTTTTTCTTTCTTTCATTGATGTATTGCTAGATATCTAACTCAAAGCTTATCCTACATTAATTTATAGTGTTGCTGTTATTATTAATCACACTACTGTATATTGTCTTGAAGCTTTCAACAGCTTTATTGTCATTGGAAAAGTCTTTCTCCATAGTGATTTACAGTATCTTTGTGGCATTACCTAGCCGTCATTGTAGTGGTATAAAATCTATCCTAATTATTGTTTTTTGGGGTGGAAGCTGGAAGCACTATGTAAAGTAGGGATTTCTTTAAGGTAAATTGCAGAGATATTAGACAGCTGGGCATAAAGTGAACATGTGTCTCCTGCAAGGTACCAGTAGGCAAGTTGATACTAAAACTTGGCCATCCATACATTAAATTGAGAATCAGCAACAGATTCTGAAATTAATTTATTTTTCTCTAATAAATTGTGTTCAACATGGCAAAAATAAAGGAAGAATAATCTCTAATTAAAACAGAATTAAAACTTAGATTTTTACAGGATCCTAGGTCTATCATATTGTTTCAGAAAAATCTTGCAAGGAAATATCCTTAATGTTTATAAATGGATATGACTTACTTTTGAGAAAATAATTTCAGGGCTCTGAATACACCTTTTTTCCAAAAGACATCTAAATGAAATGCTATAAAATTTCCGAGAAACAATACAATTGTTTAATGTGACCATCATTTCTTCTTCTCACACAAAACTAGTTAATTCTCTCTAGAGGATTTAATTTAACAGTTGATGTCCACCCTCTTTGTACATCATGAACATTGCACTTGTAATGCCATGACTATAAAGTTGTCTGTTGTAATCTATTCTATGGACACCGCTGTTGGATTAATCAACTCTTTAAACATAATGAGTCTGTGGACATGGGGTTTGGCTAGAAGAATTATCTTACAGCACTGGGAGATAAAATCTACTCTGCTTTGCAGCAATGGATTGCTGATAAATGTTGTTTGTCAGCATTTTAAATAATAGCTTTTTATTTTTTAACAAAAAAATAAAGAGAAAGACTTTTTACCAATAGGTTTGATGGTGGAGTGGGAGTTCTGCTTATAATTTTTGAGGCCTTTTTTCTTTTTTTGTTTTTATTATAATTACATCTGAAGTGAATAGTATTTTCTTAATAGTATTGTATATAGCTATACCTTTCTTCTGTTACTTACCGTAATAACACAAACCCATTATTACTGCTACCTTACTAACAAGCTTTGTAATTAATTTACTAAGATGGCTTTCTCTTCTATTATGTACACATACCATTTATTGAGGCACTATATAATACTCATTATTTTTTAGCAGTAGTTTGACTGGCTTTCCCTTTCTTTTCATTAATTTGTATAGCCTTTGAGCTGTAGATGTTGGATTCTGAATTCTTAATACAATTCTCAACCTCCAGAGTCCTGCAAAGTTCCTCCTGGAAAATGAGCATTTTACTGAAGGAAGTTGGAAACTGTAGCAAAGCTAGAATATTAGCTAGGAGCTATTCTTGGGAAAACAGCAACAAGTGCATCAAATACAGATGGGGGCTACTAGGTCCTGAATTGCTCTTAGTTTATTTGTCAGGGATTATCAAAGTTAGTTGCAAGATTTTTTGCAGCTGCCCTAAATTGTTATATGACTGTCACAGGTATTTGGTGGTAAATTGTTGGTCAGAAGCAAGGTGCACAATAAAAGTGACAAACATTCCTATCCCCAAAACCAACATAGAGCACTTCTAGTAGTCTGGAGTCTAAAGAAATTAAACTTATAATTACTGGAAATAATCTTTATGCCATGCTACTACCAATATTTAGGAATAGTCCAGTAGATGCTCCAGCAGTCACACTTTACAGAAATGCTTTTGGTCCATGGATTATAGGTTGCTTAACTCTGATCAGGACATTTTATGAAATTGGCATAATGAACTGTAAGCCACAAAACTCAAGTACAATATATTTGTAACATATTTAAATTTAAATATTAGCTCTGCTACAAATATTCAACACAGAGTTCATTATTTAGTGCAGAGTTGATTAGAATTTATTGACAGAAACCAGTAGAAAATGCTTGAATCAACGCCACAAGTCAGTTTTAGCTTGTAAATGATTTTTTTAAAAAAAAGAGAAGGATAGAAATGGATACTTTTCGTTTGGGTTTGGACTATAATTCCCAGCCATCAGTTATAGTTTTGGCTGGGAAATCTGGATTGCAGTCCTAATTCAACTGGGGAGATCAGGAATGGGAAAGTTGATATTTTATCATCATCATCTCATATATACTTGTATACACTGAGCTATTGATCAAGCAGAACTGTTCTGAACAAGAAAGGTGAATTTTGCAAGAGAATATTTTATAAATACATCAATCAATCAATTTTATTTTCTGTTAGGCTCTTTGAGATATGCCAACTCAGGAAATAGACTTGGCAAGGATTACTGGAACTCTGCTTTATTGTTGCAGATTATAATAACAGAATCCTGAAAGCCTATCCAGATATTGTTTCTTTCTTTCTCTATCAACTAGAATCAAGGCAGGGCAATTTTGAATTTCTTTTCTCCTTTCCTTCTTTTTAAAATAAAGTTGGTGTTTACCTAATGATTGTATGATTATTAAATTCTTTCTTTAAGGCCATCTCTGATTCCTTTCTTCTTTTCAAATGTATTGTAATTTGCCTTATTTCATCCTAACCATATTCCTGTTAAGGAGGTTACTTCTTTTATATTCTTCATTGTTTCTTCTATGCAAGAGAGTGATTTGCCCAAGACCCAACTATCTCATGGCAAAGTTGGAATCTGAAGCTTATGTCTCCAAAATACCAGTTTTGCCATGCTGCTGTTCAAAATAATTTTTAACTGGAAACAAATGAAGAAAAGGAAAGGAACAAAGATAGTATGATCATATCCCATCTGGTTAAAAGTCCTGGATGGGAGGGCTGGTGGTGTTAATAGAAAGAGGAACAGAAAGAGAGCTTATTCTGATATCTTGCAAGCCCCTTTAATTTGATTCAAAAAGTCAGGAAGATAGGCATATAGTTTAAACATTAGAATGATATGTGTTTGATTCAATAACAATAAAGTAAGTGATAGTGATAGCATACTAGGGACTAAATGCTGTTTCAAATAGTTCCATCTTAACCAATTTCTGGAATATTTCAATAGATAAGGCAAGCCTTGATCCTAAGAGAAGATGACTGCAGAAGGTGAAGGCTGGGGCTACCAGACCTTCTCTTGATAGGCCAATTCTAGCTGGCTGGGCTGGCAGATACTTAGGCATGATGGTATAGAGCTTTCTAGGTGAAACTATTACTTTGCATGGCACTTCCTGACGGCCAGTGCAGGGCCCTTAGCACATGCATAAAAGTGAGCCTGATAAATAACACTTGCCAGTGAGTTTCAAACACTCTTTGATTTCTGTTTTCATACTGTTGTCCATGTATGTAGAGTTTCTGTCTTGTCTGTGAGCTTCTGCTTTTAGCAAGTTCCTGACTATGAGTGAAATGTCTGAAGAGGCAAGATTATTTGCTCCGTCTGGCAAGAAGCCTGGCAATCTTCTGAAAGTCTTCTACAAAAAGAACCTTGTTCTGTCTATAGCATTTTAACTTAAAAAAAGCCTGCTCCTTCCTATATTCAATTATTCAGAAACATATTCTATTAAATTGTGATTATTTCTGAGTAAAGAACAAAAACGGTTATTGTTATTTGTTATTGTTTCATTGGAAAAGGAATCTGTTCCTGTACTTCAAAATAATACAGCAATATTCTTGGATGCACAAGAAAATTGCAATTGTGATCCAATTCATCTATATTTGTGAAACATTACAAGCTGTATATGAGGTCCACTGTGGATATTCCCTTTAGTAAATAGTGCTTTCTTCTAACATCATAGGAGCCCTATGATGAGGTCCCCTCTAGGTGAGTTGGGCATTCTCCAGTCAGCTAAAGTCACAGAGATAGCAAAGGACACTTACCTATTGACAAAACTCTTTTGCCTAGAGATATTTAATCAGTAATCATGAAATAAGGTGGCAGGAAGCAACTGAGCTTGAGGGGATGATACAGACAGGTGGAGACAGTTCAGATCAGCTGGAGCATGGGTGTCAAACTCACCACGTCAAGTGACGTGTTGTGACATATCGCAACTCTTTTTCCATTGCTGGCAATTGGGTGGGCGCTGCTTCAGTATGATGAAACTGGCCCACGGGCTGGCAGTTTGACATCTCTGAGCTAGAGAACTTTGTGGAATGCATAAACACAAATTCTTTCAGTGTAAATACACAGATAATCATTTGAACAATCAGTTGCAGATAAGCTATTTCTCCATGGAATTTCATATCCTTACATCTCCACCAGAAGCCTGCAAGCAGTTATTTTGAGTTTTTTGAGCTTGAAAAAACTCACGTCGCATAAATTTTGTTCTGAGCTGAAGACAAAACAGAAGCATATTGAACAGAAATTGTTTGTCTGTTCTTAGTGCCATAATTAACATCTTGTAACTTGTAATTGTTATTTTTTTTCAAAATGCTTTTTATTTTTTTGTTGCATTTACTCCTAGGACCAATATACATAGTTGCTGTATGCTGGACTACCTCTCCTTGGAAGGCTACAGAAAAAGCTGCTTGTTGGAGTGGGGGCAGTATTTGTTTTCAATGTTATTACAAAAAATAATACTGGGTGGGGATTGTAGATATTATGAACTACCACCTTATTTACTTTTATGGCCTTGGTTTGAAAAATGAGAAAGCCTGGCTTGCTCTAGGTTTTCATCTTTTCCTATGGCTGGAACATTTGAGAAAAATTAATTTTTATTCCATACAGAATATGTGAGATGTTCCAAGTTTTGTCCCATTTGGACATGCAAACTCAGACTATTCCAATGAATCTATTGAGTTGGGAGGTTTTTTTTTTTCCTAAACTTGAAACAACACCTATTTTTCATTTTGTGCATAGCCCCTGTGCGTGCTCTTTATCTGAAAGTAGGATGACTTCAGCCAATAGATGTCTCATGCCTACTTTTCTTTATCTAAATTTCTAAACTTTGCAGGGCATCTGAAGATTACTTGGCTTTCTGGTGATGTCATTCTATTTAGCTGTGGTGAAAGCTGACTCTCTGCCAGTTATCCATTCAGGATCTCACTCAGACAAGTTTGTAAGGTTATAATGTAAATAGCAAGGCCTCTAATGCTGGAAATTCTTGCGGTGTTTTTCGGGGCCTGCCACTTAAAAGGAATTTTACTACCCTTTTCGATTTGTGTGCACTTTTAAACTGTCTGCTGGCGAATCTGCACACCAGACTCATGCGGCTCCTGAGCCATTAAGCTCAAGTCGGTCAATATTTTGCTTTTTCAAAAATCTATTAAGTTCCATTTGCAAGGGATTACTGCTTATGTGATTGATTCTGTCTAGCAGCTAACGTAAAAAACAAAAACAAAACAAAAAGTCAAAACAAACCTCAAGGAGACAGAGTAATAGAGCAGAAAGAGCTAGATTTGTCCCTGAGGAAAATAGTATTCTGTTATATGTTGCAAATTGAGAATTTTCTCTTATGCACAATTTATATCATTCATGTAAAACCAGGGCAGTATTTGTGGATGTTGTCCTCATTGTATTTTAAAATAAAAATACCTACAGTTTAGGAGAATTTCACAAGGCGACTAGTGAATGAATATAAGTCATTGCACTTTCTGATTATGTAGATAGTTGAATGAGGGATCTTTGGTGCTCTCTGAGCTTGGCTGTTTCCAACAGTTGAATTTATGTCTCCTTAATCCAAGCATAGCTCTTTCTAGGCCTTATTAGCCCACCAGATATGTATCTTAACTGTTGATTCAATATGTCAATATGTGAAAAAGGAAGACTTTCAGGCACTTGAAAAGCAACAATTCAAAGTCACAAACAGCGCTCAAAATATCTCTATCAAGTAAGTTAATTGGTGTCTGTGCATTATAAATTGCTGCTTGATAGCCAGTGTAATTGTTTTCTTGAGAGAGGAAAGGTATCTTTAGAATCTCAACTAGCTTTGGGACTTAACACTTCCATATAACACACTCCCCACGTCTGTGTGGGTACCAAATGATTATGGTTGTGGTGTGACACTGAGCTAGAGAGTTCGTCAGATTGCTGTTTTAAAGGAGCAACAAGAAAGCAGGGGGAAGTTGGTTGTTGTCCTCCCCTATATGCAGACTTTCTGAAATCATTGGAAAATCTGTCTTTTGAAAATTATCCAAAGGCATGAAGAAAACTGGAGATCTTTGGGAAATTATGGTTATGGTCATAGGTCCTTTTCTTAATTTATCCAAAGGCAAATATGAAAAAAGAATATATTTATGTATGTATTTATGAATAAATGAATAAATAGCATCATATGAAGGGATGTTAAAAATAGTGGAGCCACCTTACTAGTTCACCTATCCCTAGACCAGGTTCCCAGGCCTGCTGGCATAACCAGATCTTGAGGGACCTCCAAAAGTGAGCAGCTATTAATACATTGCTTTTGTAATGCTTCCCAAATTTCACTGCCCTTGTTTGCATTCTTTCCTCTTTTATACTTGTTTGTATGCCCTGATTTACAGGCTGTTGGCTTATTTCCGATGATACTTTCCTGATCTCTGTACTGCCAACATCCAGATGGTTCTTCTGCACCAAGCCAGCCTCTGATTCATGCCCATGATGATGCCATATACTGGCCTGAATATTCCTATATTTGAAGAGCACACAAAAACAACAATAAGAGGATGGCCTGGAAGCTGTTATCTGTTTAATTTTATTGGCGGATGGATAGAAATTAAGTCATACTTAATAATAAAGTTAGTTTGAAATCCAAGCATTTGATTAATATTTAGTTCATCTGTTGCTTATAAAGTGATCAAAGGATTGGCCATGTGAAAAGGCAAATAAGGTACTGAGACAGCAATGATCAAAGAACAGAAAAGTTTGTAAATTATAATGTGAATGGAAATGTAGGGAAAACAAACTTCTTTCACAGCTAGCTTGCTCACAGAAACATGGTATGAATTATTTCAGACGTGATAGACCTAAAGTAAGTCATGTCTGTATTGTTCACTCACCCACCCCAGTTCTTTACATTCCTCATCTGAATTCTCCTTTCAAGGCTCTGTCACCCATCTCAGAGAAGAAAAATAACTAGCTTCTTTCTAGCGATAAAGTTGTAAACGTTTGGGGACCATCCAATCTCACAATGAGAGAGTAAGGACCTGCTTCAAAACCTCTTTCCAAGAAAGCAGAACTCTTGGAACAGTTTCATCCCAAAAGGAACTTTTATTAGGAGAAGTTGACAGCAGGCATAGAAGGCAGGATCTGAGGGTTACCCACTCAAATCAATAGCTTAAAGGATCAAAAAGCGAACCCCACCTCAACAGTTCATCCAGTCAGTTCAAACGGGCCAATCCCCAGGTGTTAAGTCCACCGTGGGAACAAGGCTGGTAAGACTGTTCCCAAGGTTGTGAAAACGTTGTTGGGTCTTCGCACCTCCCTTCCGCAGCGAGAGATAAGCCAGATGTCTGGAGGCACATTTCTTTCTCACCCCAGGTTGGCATCAAGGGGAGAATAGTTCAAAGAGCAAGCAGATGGAGCCACATGACATGTCGCGACGTATCGTGACTCTTTTTGCATTGCTGGCAATGGAGTTGGCGCGACTTCGGTACGATGAAACCAGCCCGTGGGCCGGCAGTTTGACACCCCTGAGATAGAGGAAGCAGAGAGGATACATTGTAGCAGTTAAGCGAAAGGCCAATACACATACAATCCCCCAAAAGCCTCCGCCAGGAGTTTGGCAAAACCCATAGCAAGGAAAAGGGAACAGAGAAGGAAAAGCCCCCCCCCCACCAAAGAAATGGGTTCTGATACTCATTTCTGTTGTGTTGCAGAGGAGTTCAAGCATTCTGGCTCTTTGTTCATGCCTAGTTGTATCTTGCATTGCTCTTGTTAGTATTACCTTGATACCTTGACTTAGGAATTCTTACCATTCCAATACCAACGGCTAAAGCAATGACTTATATCTTTACTGCACGAGAGGTAAAAACCTTAAGGTTTATTGTTATTATTTTTTAATTGATTAGAGTAAAAGGAATTTCATCAAAGAGGGAGGGAGGGAGGGAGGGAAGGAGGGAGGGAGGGAGGGAGGGAGGGACGAAGGAAGGAAGGAAGGAAGGAAGGAAGGAAGGAAGGAAGGAGGATTAATACAGTATTTCTCAATCTGGCAGCTTTATGATATATGGAATTCATATCTCAGTATTCCCTAGACAATGTGGCCATTGCTAAGAATTCTGGGAGTTGAAATTCACAAATCACAAAGATGCCTAGGTTAAGAAATGCTGTTACTTGTTAAAGATACTTGTATATTGGCAAAAATTTTAGACTTTCTGCTTCAGGATACTTGGTGCTTACAGGTTTTCTGAATGGAGGCCTTGCTTGTTTTCCAAGTTAATTTCTTCTGATCACTTCTTGTAGCTTAGGCCCTTTGACTTGGCCAATGGCTTTGTTCCCTAATTATTGTTATTATTTTTGCTCCAGTATGTGACCTTGAGCAACTCTTATTGATGATGATGTTTTCCATTCAATTGTATCTGATTCTTGGCAATTCTATGGACCTGCTCTATCCACATCTTTCAATCTTGCACTACTTATTTGTGTTTTTCTATGCTGTGGCTGGTGTCAGTTTGATGATGTCCAGCCATCATGTTTTTTTGGAGGCCTGGTTTCCTTTTGCCGTTAACTCTTCCAAGCAAGGGCCCTGGTTTTGGTCATGGCTGACCTATACTATAGTGGCATAAAAGATATCCTTGCTGGGAATAGATGCAGTGTGCTCCCTTTGATTAGTTATGCCACTACATATGAATCTGATCTAACTTTGGAGACTGAGGAGTTTGGTTGGATTCCAGGTGACTTTGAAAGTTATTTTCTCAGATCTGGACAACAACAGTAGAAGTAGTATGGTTGAGACATGGACTAACAAACTCTTCCCTTATATCATGGCTTTGAAGTTCCCCTTATTCTACAATAGATCCTTTTAGTTCCATAATATATGTAACTGTTTCACTCCTTCTCCAATTTCCCCCAATTCCTCTAACAGCTCTATCTTCCATTCAATCAGCTCTTCTTTCTTATCCTCAAGTGTGTTCTGAGATCTTGACAGGTAAGATATCTTTTCCATTTCTGATATTATTGCTATGTGTTCTAATTCTTCATTTGTCTGAGTCTCTGTTAGTTCCTTTCTTTAGGTCCTCCATCTTTGGATCTGCTTCCTCTGATTTTCCTTTTATTTTCTGGGTTGCTAGTTCCTTCTTTGTAGTCATTTTCTGAGTTTGTAAATTTAGATTTAAAAATTGTTCTTTTATCTCCTTTGTGTTGTTTTTAGTTTCATCATGAGCTAGGGCAATTGTCTCTTGTATTGATTTTAACATAGAAAGAATTTCTTTCTGAAATTCATCAACATTTTTATATATCAAGCTGGGGACTCTGGGGACAGGTGTTAGGGATGTTTTTTTACTATTTGAAGCTAAGTATGGAACATGCATTTTGTTTTTGTATGTAGTCTTTATAGTCCAATCTATTTAGGGATTTTAAAAGTTTCAATCAATTGTCATTTGAACTCCAAATTACCCAGCCAGCCTATCAATCCATCCTTAAGTCTCCCCTCAGCAAATATAAGTAAAGTTCAAATTTTTCAAATATTTCTGTCCAATGAAAAACACATGCTTTCTGTCCAGAGAGAGAAGAGCAATTAAAAATTGTTCATCAATCAAAGGTTTATAATCCAAAGTATTCCATCATCTCAATCAATAATGCATGTTTCTTCTATAGGGAAATAGCTCCATGACACAGCTCTAAAAGTCAGTTAGTATTTATATTCATAATCCAGGCAGACCAGTTTCAAAAGAGTTTATTGTCTCTGCCATACAAATAAGCAGCCCAAGAGGCCTTTTTCCCCCTTTTCCCAGCTGCAGTCTTCAAAAGTGAAAGTTTCTGACAACAACAAGAGTCTTATCTGAGTTTGGACTTCCAGCCAGGTTTCCTTTAGGCATAATAAATTGTAGTGCTGTAGTTCGCCATTAGATGTCGTTGACACTGTGTTCCAGCTTTTTACATCCAAACTTATATTACCAGCTTTTAAAGTCTCTTTTTTTAAAAAAGAAAAAATCTCAGAAGCACTTTTAGTCCCCAAATTTCAAAGTTATATATGTGTATTGATTCCAAATTAATCTTGTAATTTTCTCTATTTTCCTCCAAGCAATTAATTCACCGCTTTTCTTTTCCTGAGGGAATGGGGTGGAAATTTCCCTTCCCTCTCTCATTGTGGAGGATTCTTTGCTTTGGGCGGTTTTTCCCCAGGAAAAAGTCTTAAAATCATAAAGAGAGGATAGGATCTCACCCAGTTCCATCCACGTTGCTCAAAAGTTGCTGGTTAATGCTTATTTCCTTCGGTTGTCAGCAGCTTCTGACTGGCCACACGAATGTAGCCAGTCTTTCCCCTGCTGGTGTGGAGGGTTTCCTTGGATCAAATGGAAGGGCCGCCACCCTCCCGCGATCAATGAGAGTCCCCTCCTTTTCCGTCGCCTATTCGGAGTGATTTTTGACCCTTTTTATGGTCCCCAGTGGGGCTAAATCGAATGCGGAAGATGGAGTGCCATCTTACTGCGCCCATCACGCCGCAGCGTCAAACCAGAAGTTTGGCATATCAATGGGCTAAGCGTCCTTCCAAAAATACTTTAATCAAATTGTCTTTGTCAATATACACAAAAATAGAGGAAGAATTACTTGATGATTCAAATGCATTGACTTGGAAAGTTAGCTGGCAAAGGAAGAAAGCTAGAGTAAGACTGAAGAAAATAGAAGTTTTGACCCATTAGATGGGATGTAATACTATTAATCAGATGTTTGAACATGGCTGAGAATAGATAATTGTTAGAAATAGAAGTATTATTATAAAGAGAAAGGATTTGTAACTAGAATTTTGGTTTGAGAAGGGAAATATGAAAATGCTAAGAGGTTTTGAATAAGGGAAACTTTTGGTTACCCAAATATAACTTATTATGAGAAATTATAAGCAATAGAGACATTTTGAACACTGATGAAAAATCAAAATTTTTTAAAAAGCGGGAAAAACAGGATATTAATTGAACAAATGGATATTAAGTGCAAATGCAATTAAGATATATTTTGGTTAGAAAAGATATTTTAAATCGACATTATTGATATTATTAGGAAAATGTAACAAAGATGTTGATATTCAATTGTATATGGATTAACAACAATAAGAATTGTATTTGCCTAGTGTGGCAAAATGTGTACTACCGGAAGAAGAGAGGAAGCATTGGATAGTGTAATATTGGGCCTAGACTGAAGAAGTTAATATGTACCACTAAATTACTAATGGACCCAGACAACACATTGTTTATTAAGTACTTATGATTGTAAAGCTAGAAAATTAATATTATCTATCTATCTATCTATCTATCTATCTATCTATCTATCTATCTATCTATCTATCTATCTATCTATCTATCTATCTATCTATCTATCTACCTACCTATCTACCTACCTACCTACCTACCTATATCTATATCTATCTATCTATCTATCTATCTATCTATCTATCTATCTATCATCTATCTATCTAACTGTTTCAGACAATGGAGTTTGAGAGCAGATGGCTTGCGTGACTTTTAGAGTGGAATCCATCTACTTACATGGAAGTGGAAGGATAAAAAGAGGCAACTGGCTTTCTTTTTGAATGCACTTGTAGACAATTAGTCGTTTGAGCTCCTTGAGGTTATCTTGCAGATTATTTGTTTTTTAATCAATGATGGCCAGTATGCAGTAATCTGTATTCTTTTAGAGCACTCAACGGAGTCAATGATATTGCATCATGTTATGATGATTCTGATATTCACTCTGGGCAGTCCTACAAGGAAATATTGAGAGAACATGATCCCCTAAATATTATAGTAGGGAAAGAGGTCCTGCAGTTCCTATCTTCCCTTTTATTTAACATCTATAATATATGAAGTTACTGGAGGAATCATGTCTGCATTTGGACCTTGTTAGATCGCGCAGGCAGTAAGACACGAGTCGAGTGACAGTCAGCTCTCGGTTTATTGGCAAGGCATAAAGTAAATCCGGACTGGCATCTGGGCCAGGGGAGCCCTCTTTTATGGGATTCCCCTGGCTTGTAATCACACAATTCCATTGGCTGGTAAGACCCCGTTGCTAGTTAGCCAACCAGCAACGGGCATGAA
>NW_015387027.1:346116-378516 GCF_001527695.2 Protobothrops mucrosquamatus
GCCAGGGGAGCCCTCTTTTATGGGATTCCCCTGGCTTGTAATCACACAATTCCATTGGCTGGTAAGACCCCGTTGCTAGTTAGCCAACCAGCAACGGGCATGAAACTGTATGCAGATGGAGAAGGGCAATCACCCTTAATGGGTGATCAGGATGCGCATAGGGGATTAAGGGGGGGGGAATACAAAAGAACACAACAGACCTATTACTATCAGTATATACAGATGCATTGCTGGGGAGGGGAGGCAGTGATTCAGTGAGCGTTACACTATTGTGTCATAAGCTTTGCCTGTTTTATACATGTGTCATTCAGACTTGTATGTATAAGATTCAGCTTCTATTGAGATCTTAAGATTAAACATAGATTTAGAATAGAATAGAATAGAATAGAATAGAATAGAATAGAATAGAATAGAACTGGAAGGGACCTTGGAGGTTTTCTAGTCCAGTCTCCTGCTCAAGCAGGAGAACCTATAACTTTCTCCTTAATTCCAGGTTGCTTCTCTCTTTGATCAGTTTCCAACCATTGTTTCTCGTCCTTCCCTCTGGTGCTTTGGAGAATAATTTGATCCCCTCTTCTTTGTGGCAGCCACCTCTTGCACATCTTTGGAACACTCTTGCTTAGGAGTTTCCAAATTACTGGTAAGCCTCTCCTTAGTCTCCACACCATCACCACAAATAAAGTCTGACACAAGAATTCAGCCGTACTTTGATGTATCAGAGAGTTGACTCTTTCCGTACAGTGGGAATCTCAAGTGTGTCTTAAGTGATTTCAGTTTCTTGCCTCGTTGAGGTTCCTCACTAACAGCAGACCAGTCAACGAGAGCTGTTCCCATAACAGATAAGTATAACTGCTTGTGCCTTGTACTTTCTTTCCCCTTATCAATATCCTCTGGCTCTCTAGGTAGCTCATCATAGCTTCAGAAATTTCTAAAAAAAAATACCTAGTCTTATGTATGACATAAGGTTAGTGTATTATAACAGAAATACAGTTGGGTGGCTTTTGGATGAATTGTATTTACTTTAATGCACTACTAAATTTGGTGATTCTCCAGCACTTGGAGATGGAGACTCCACCATTGGGTAGTAGACTGTATTCCTGCCCAATCAGATCAAGTCAGCCAAAGTTGCCACGCCCGTCCTGGACCCTAGACTCCAGTCTTTGACTTGATCTTGCCCAAGACAGACGTTGCAAGTTTGGCTCTAGGCAGGTATTATTACTCAATGGTGGAATTTCCACTCCCCTTCTTTAATTGGGTTTCCTTTTAAAATAATCTTTCTCCTTCCCTTCTATTAGGGGTATTGAGCCTTTAAAATTGGCCTTTCCAAGGAAGGGGTTCCTCCCTCTCTGTCTCTCCTCCCCCCCTCCAAATTCCCTACCGGGCCTTTCAAACGGAGGCTAACGGCTGTTAGCCTCGAAAAATTCACCCCTCACACTAAAATTACCGGTAGGAGACTAACGGCTGTTAGTCTTCAAATTCCTCAGAGCCGACTGAGCTTGCGGCTGCAGCTCCACAGGCTGTCGGGAGGTTTGGGAAGGCCCGGGAGGGGGGGGTGCTTCTTCATTTTCTGCCGATTCCTTCGGAAGGAGACCAACGGCCGTTGGTCTCCGGAGTCTTCTGTTTTACGGAGCTTGCATTTGCAGCTCCGTGGATGGATTGGATGCGCGAGGCAACCGATCGCGGTTATTTCGTTTGCGGAGCTGCGGAGGCAGCCCGGGGCCTGTTGTTTGTTGCTAGGCCTTCTTCTGGAGATTGGGAGCGCCTGGAGGTGCGCGCGCGCGCGCGTGCAGCCTCTGTCCCGATCAGGCATCTAGCGGGCTGATCGGAGAGCGAGGGAACGTTTTCTTTGCTGTTTTTCTCCGTTGCTTGTTCGCGTTGCAGAGACAACAGGCAGTGAGTTCGTTTTCTATTGCCTCATTGCGGGCAGAATCGTGGGAGGTCGCCATTTTGGACCTCGCGGTCCCTGGTTATAGGCCGCGGCCGCCATTTTGGGCAGCATACATTTCAGCCAGGCCTTCACTCTGATTTCCTTGGGGGGGGGGAAACAAGTAAAATTGGTTTGTTGACTGAAAACCTTTAACAGTATTTCCATCCCTTAATTCCAACAAGGGCTGGAGTAATCACAGGAATTTTAAATCAAGGGCAGGCCACCATTTATCTTAACGGCCGCCATTTTTGTATATCCCTCCCTATATATCTAGTGAGCACCTGTTGCTTCTCAATTATTCAATCAACCTTCAGTCTCAGTTAACTACTTCTTCTTTGGTTTGAAGTCTCCTGGTCCTTTAATTTGTTTTTTTACAATTGGCACTGACTGGGATTCCAGACAACCCCTATAGAGTGTCTGTCCTTATCCCAGCATTTAGATACGAGTTCCAGGCGACCCCTATAGAGCGTCTGTCCTTACTCGTACATTAATATCATCCCTTGGATTCCAGGTGCCCCATCAGAGTACCTGTCCTTATCCAACTGGGAATTGTATCTGGGTTACAGGCGTCCCTTGTAGTCCGTCTGTCCTTACCCAGATTTTAACGTTCTCCAGACGACAGGAGCCCTTTATTGTATTCCACTGTCATCGGGGAATGGAGGAAACTGTTTTGTCTTCCTCATTGGGTGCCCAGCCATCCTCATCGGGTTCGCTCGGTCTGGAAGGCACTGGTAAAGCGACCCTTAAGGGGCGATCTACCTCCAAAATTACTAAACAATCTGATAAACAGGCTACCAGGAGACACCAAGCCTTGGGAAAAGGAGTTTTTCCAGAACGCAGAAGAGAGCCAGAATAGAGACATATGAGTCCACGGGATTAGTCCTCTACTTACTCCTTGGAGTATCAGCCTCACCTAGGGGTGTTTAGTCGGGTGGGGAGTCATTCCCTTTTACCACGCAGGGCAGAACAAGAGGATGTTCATTTGTTTCCCAGCCTTCCTTGTCAAGGACAGCGCAGGGGGTTCCTGAGGCCACGTTTACCCCTAATGCGGCAGGGTTTCGCCCGGCTGACCCGATTCCCTTCCCTTCGGAAGAGCGTCTGGCTCTATTGCTCACACAGGAGGTTGACCGTGCTCTGGATGCCAGAAAGCGGGCCGTTAGGCCACTTCCAACTCCTGTCCCATGGTTAGAGGATGAGACCCATCATAATTCATCGTCTCCATCTGGGTCTTGTGTTTTGAGAATTCATACCTCATCCATTCCCCTCTTGAACAGGAGATCCAGTCAGAGGAAGAACAGGTACCTCAACAGATACCCATGTTTGCTGGCTTATTTAACCCTGCTTTCTTTGTTTCCATACTGCGCAAGGCCACGTCCAGGGCTCATCTGGGACAGGGTTCCGCAGCTGTAGAGGATTCCGCTCCGCCTGATGCGAAGACGGCTCCAGGTTACGTAGAACCGGTTACGTAGCAACACCGTATCTCCTGTCCTTCTTATCCCTGACTGTTATCAGGAAACAGTGGTCATCTCCGACTTCGATTCCCTTGTCAGTTAATTTGGACAAAAAACCTGTATACTGTGACCAGGAGCTGGAGGAGGCTCTGGAGGGTTCCGGAGGTGGACGAACCATTGGGAGCCCTGGTATCAGTCACTGCCATAACCGGCGTATTTCAGAAGCCCTTAAGGCCGAGGATCGCAAGTGCGAGTCCAGTTATAAGAGGATGCACCAGATGACCACCCGGGCGATCAGGGCTGATACCTCCGCCTCCCCTTTTTTCAGTAGGACCGCCCTCACCTGACTCTGGGAACTCCAAGTCCGGATTCCAGCGAAGGAGGTCCGCACGCTCCTGGACCTCAGTAAGATGGTGGCTATTACCAAGCATGCGTTGGACACTTCCTCACAGGCCGCCAGGGTTTCTTCAAGAGCTTTGGCATCCAATATAACTGGACGCCACATGCTCTGGCTGAAACATTGGCAAGCGGGCGCTAAGTCCAAATGGAAATTAGCAGCCGCTCCTTATCAGGGTTCTAAGTTGTTTGGGGATTTTCTGAATCCCTACTTAGCGGAAGACAAAGATAAACGCAAGGTCCTTAAAGACTTGCTAAAACTGCAAAACAAGGTCTAGCTACTTCCCACGAAGGCAGTCCTTCGTGGGGAGCGAGATAATTAAACCCAACAATTTCGCTCATTTCCTCCCAGGCAGGACAGTCAGGATAGACAACCTGATAGGCACAATCCTGAGCTCAGGCAACAACCTCATGGGATACGGTCCTCTCGAGGGAACAACAGGTTTTTTCGCCATTCAAGGTGACTCATCGGCGACTCCTCCCATAAGGGGCTGACTTGATCTGTTCGCCCACTAATGGGAGACAACCACCACAGATACGTAGGTGCTCGACACCATTCACCATGGTCTCAGGTTGGAGTTCGTCTCCCACTCCCCAAATCGGTTCCTTTTTCCTGTCCGCACCCCCGAAACCGTTCAAAACAAAGGCTGATGGACGATGCAGTCCAACACTTGTTACGCATACGAGCCATAGAGCCCGTAACACTGGGCCAGAGAGGCCAGGGATTTTGCTCCATCCTCTTTGTGGTTCCGAAAACATCAGGAGGATGGAGGGCTATTCTAGATCTCAAACAAACTTGGGTTTCCATATCGCTTATCACAAATTCATGATGCAAACGCTCCGTTCCATCTTAGGAAGCGTCAGGAAAGGGGACCTCCTGATGTCTATCGACCTCACGGAGGCGTACCTTCATATTCCTATCTCTCTGACCCATCGACGGTCTCTACGGTCGAGTACAAAGGAAGTCACTTCCAGTACAGGGCACTTCCATTTGGTCTATCATCGGCTCCCAGGGTGTTCACCAAGGTTCTGGCGGTCCTGGCAGCACATTTCCGGTTGAGGCCAGTCAGAGTCCAGGGTTATCTGGACGATATTTTAATTCAGTCATTATCCACCCGGTCGGCCGTGGCGGATCTCGAACTGGTAATAAACCTGCTCCAGGACCACGGATTCGCGGTGAATTTCCCAAGAGCCACTTGGCGCCTACAACGAGGCTCTTGCTCCGGGGGGGCCATTATCGACACGATGGAATGTCGGGTGTACCTGTCTCAAAATCGCAGAGACAGCATAAGGGTGTCGATCCTTCTGCTGCACAGGAGTCGATTGGTAACACTGGGCAGTCTCTCCCAGCTGTTAGGGAAGTTGATCTCGGCCATAGTGATCGTCCCATGGTCCAGGCTCCACTCCAGGGAGCTACAATGGTTCTTGCTCCCTTTTCAGAGGAGGAACCTCGGCGCCTCACGACACAGGGTAGTTCTTCCTCCAACGACTATTACGCTCCCTCAGGTGGTGGCTTTCTCCAGCCATACTCAGAGCGTTTGGTTTCAAGGAGACGGACTGGATTGTACTCACGACCGAGGCCAGTTTGTTTAACTGGGGGGCACATCTTCGGTAACATTGGACACAGGGCCGTTGGCCGGCACCGGGCCTGTGACACAATACATAAATTGGCTAGAGTTGAGAGCCATTCATCTAGCTCTTCGCCATTTTGTCACCTAGTGAGAGGGCGCCACGTGTTGGTCCTCACGGACAATGTGGCGGCCAAGGTCCATGTAAATCGCCAAGGGGGTACCCGGCCTCGAAGCCTGTTGGCCGAGGCTCCTTTACTGGGTCTGTGAGCGGAACGTAATCTGGTCCCATCAGGTCGATTGTATATCGGGGGTCGCGGACACACAAGCTGACATTCTGAGCAGTTCTACAATAGACCACTCGGGGTGGTGTCTACACCCGAGGATCTTCCGGGGAATCTGTCACCGTTTCGGTCTTCCTCTAGTGGAACTCTTCGCGTTCCCTTTCAATGCACAGCTGGATCGCTTCCTTTCACACCTTTCGATGGTCGGAGCGGAACAAACGGGCGCTCTTCGGAGCCCTTGGCCTATGGGTCTCCTTTACGCCTCCCTCCTCTACCTATTCTTCCAGCCGTGGTCCGCAAGCTTCTTCGGGAGCGAGCAGAACTCCTCCTGTTGGCTCTTTATTGGCCCAGGAGACCTTGGTTCACCGACCTGGTGAATCTTTCCCTGGAGGAACTTTGGCGGATTTCACCAGAACAGATATCTCTCAGTCAAGGGACCGTTCGACGTCAGGACCCACAATGGCTCAAATTAGCCACCTGGCGCTTGAGCGTTCGATCTTAGCTAGAGACCTCTGCTCACCGGGGGTCATCACAGTCATTCAGGCATCGCGCCGTTCATCCACGAACCGCATCTATGAGGCCGTGTGAAAACATTCCCAATTTTGGTGTTCCGGACATTTGTCGCTCACGGAACTGACTATTCCAATTGTCTTGGACTACTGGTTAGATGGTTTAAATAAGGGATTAGTTCCTCACACGTGGCGCAGACAGGTTGCAACTTTGTACACGGTCCTCAGTTGCGACTGCAGAATCACTAGGTCATCACCAATTGATACGGTCGTTCCTTAAGGGGGCCGCCATCAACAAACCCCCGGTGGTGCACAGGTACCCTTCGTGGAAACTGCCACGCGTGCTTCGTGCCATCAACAGATTTCCTTTGAGCCACTCAGGACGGGTGACATTCGTGTACTGTCCCACAAGGTGGCATTCCTGATGGCAATTACGTCTGCACGTCGCATTTCGGAATTGGCGACATTGTCAATACGGGATGCTTCGTGTGTTTTCAACAGGTTAGGGTAATTCTCCGCCTCGACCCTGTCTTCGTCCCGAAAGTCAATTCCCTGTTCCATAGATCACAGGAGATAGTGTTGCCTTATTTCTGTTCCAGCCCATCGCATGCGTTGGGGCAGCATTTGCATAGTCTGGATGTCCGCAGGGCTTTTCGGTACTATATTTCGCGGACCGCTGAGTTTCAAAAGTCAGAAGCCCTTTTTCATTTCTTTACACTCCTCTAACAGGGGTCGGAAATTTCCTCTTCCACTGTGGGAAGTTGGATATGGGCATGCATCGCCAGGATTTACCAGGCTGAGTCACTGCCGGTTCCACACGGGATTGCAGCCCATTCTACTAGAAGTGCGGCTAGCTCTGTGGCATGGGCCACTCAGGCTTCCATCTCGGAGGTCTGTAGAGGAGCCGTCTGGGCTTCACCTTCTCTTTTCATTCGGCACTATAAAATTGATAAGTTCGCCTCTGCTAAGGCTTTGTTCGGACGGTGAGTTCTCCAACTAGTTTTACACCAAAGTGCCACTCAGGACCAGTCTACTACCCACCCTTAGGGACAGTAGGCTTTGGTATGTCCCAATGGTGGAGTCTCCATCTCCAAGTGCTGGAGAAGGGGCGTTGTCTTACCTGAACGCCTTTTCTCAGCTCGGAGATGGAGACTCCACCTCCCACCCTCTTAGGTCATTTGGCCTTGGGTCTGTTAGTTTGGTGAGCCACAACGTCTTGCTGTCAGTCAATGGCTACGCTCGCGTCAAAGACTGGAGTCTAGGGTCCAGGACGGGCGTGGCAACTTTGGCTGACTTGATCTGATTGGGCAGGAATACAGTCTACTACCCAATGGTGGAGTCTCCATCTCCGTGCTGAGAAAAGGCGTTCAGGTAAGACAACGCCCCATTTAGTACTGTATAGTACTAAGATATGTTGATTGCCCAATTTGAGTGGACAGCAGCTAGTGTTTTCAAGAGGTTTAATTATGGCATTAATATAAACATTTAAAAAGAGAAAGGCAAGTATACAATCTTACTTCACTCTTTTTTTAAAATTAGTATTGGCATGAAAAGTTGGCTCAGGCACAACTTAACCTCTGTTTGGGTATTTGTATGTAGCTGCATAATTAGAAGCTTTCCTATAAATAAAATCTTATGACTTCAGTGGTTGTTTTAGCTAATCATTTGTCATTTGTTGAAATATATGCCACACATTTTCTGTGCATACTGTAATGTAAACCTGTTCTTGTTTCCCTTGTTCTTATATCCCTGTACATGTGAGGGAAAATCTGTAGTAGCAGTTACTACAGTTTGTTACATAGTGTTCCATAGTACGATAAAATAAATCTATGTGTAGGAAAGATAGAATGAGTTTCTTCTGCCAAGCCTCACATAGCTGTCAAACACAAGAAGTGAGAACTACATGAATTTCAGAAAGGCTTTAGGGCAGGGCTGTCAAACTCGCAACGTCACATGACGTGTCGCAACGTATCACGACTTTTTTGCCATTGCCGGCAATGAGGTGGGCGCGGTTTCGCTATGATGCATCCAGCCTGTGGGCCGGCAGTTTGACATCCCTGCTTTAGGGCAAAAACATAATCTTTAAAAATGAAAGAGTAAATTTCCTGGCTAATTAATAGTGAGTCAGTTAAGATGGAATCTCTGAAATGCTTCCTTCTGGTCTTGTTACCTTTTCTCACATAAACTGAACTCTCCTCCCCTGTTTCCTTCCCACCTGCTTCTTCACTTAAGGACAGTGGTTGGGAGATTGTGGAGTTTGAAGGGACAATTCATTTCAAGGAATAGCAATTTGCAAATGGAAGTAGAGACTCCTGACTTTGAATTTGGCATACAGAATTTGGAGGCTGTCAGGAATATGTAATTAATATTGCTTCTGTTTTAAAATTACATCCAGATGCAAAAGAGAGTGGTAATAGATTTTTAGCAGTTGTGACATCATCTACAGGCCATTCAAAGTTACAATTGAAAAGTTTATCTGAGTGTACTTTACTGCTTGTGGATTTTTCAAGCAAATTTCTAGCAACTTTTTTGCATGTATGTATAAATATACTAATGCATGCATTTGTGTAACTTTTGTGGATACATTTAACATCATCAAACAACAGTATCTTGTCTATCCTGGGTTCTTGGGAAGGTCTTGATAGGTGGATAAAAAGACCAATTCCAGTCTATATATCAGCTGACCGTTCAACCAACCATGATAATAAATTGATATGACACCTGATTCCCAATGACTAAAACAGATGTACTATATTCAAATTCTTTAATTTCCTCTTAATTAAAAATAATTTAGTTAGCATCATTTTCTCAAGGAACCAGTTAATTAAACAAAATTTTGAGCCCCAGTGAATCTCTTGTCAAAATCATCTGTTTCACATAGGTGAGAAATTGCCTGAAAAAGCATCATCCCCATTGGCAGCTTCTTAAACTGTAAAGCCTCTTTTGAACAGTCCTATTTATTTTGCACCTGGTTATTTTATTAATTTTCTTCAGAACATGTAGGAATTAACAACCACTGGGTAGGAATAAGACAGACATTTGTTTTGCTTTTTTTTTTAAGTGGTTGTTTGCTTGCCTTCCGTTCATCTGTGAGGAAGGGGTAATCTTTTTATAGCAATAAAAATGCTTTGAGCTCCCTCTTAATATACATCGGTTTAGACATGGGGAAGATTTTGGATCTGAAGGCAATTCACCACTGGGGTCGACATCAGTATATCTTTTCATTCTCCATTTTATAATTGTTTCACCAAAGATAGGTTAATGAGTGATCAGATAATTGAACTGAAATTCCTGTCCTGAAAATACTGATTCCATCCCTTTCATCACCAGGATTGTTAAGTTCATTCTGATAAGAGATCACACCCTGTTCCACAATTTAATTCAGAACCAAACCAGATGTTACATTAATTTTGTGGTAAGCAAGTATGCCCATTTTTTAAAAAAAGAATTCTCAAAGAAATGGTAGCAGTGGTTTTCATCAGGTCTACCACATTTTGAGATTGGCAAAACAATAGATTTACAGAGGTTGGACACTTTTGATTTTTTAAATTAATGCTTTCTATTCTGTATTGATCTGTGCATTAGGTATATTTTATCTGACCAGATTTCTGTTACTGATACATAAAAATGTTGGCCTGTGAACTTGAAGAACTTAGAACTTAGATGTTTGTTGAGAGGGTTCTAGAAAACCAAGTCATTGTGCATAGAATGACCGAATGTTTGCCATTCAGAGAGAGAATCCCTTAATGGATGAAATGAAATGATTATTATACATTGATTTAGTTTTCAGCAATGGCTATGGGTTCATCATGATGCTTCTGCATGTTCTCTGTACTATTTTTTTTGGCCTGTGAAATCTTGAGGACAAAACTGTAAATGAACAAGCCAAAAGTATTTTGACACTGCATTTGCTCTGTTCACATACATCCCTTGATAATTTCTCCATAGTTTCTATCAGACAACAAAGATTTTGCTTCCTGAAATTTTTTAGGTATATGAGGGTGGAGGTTCATTCTCCGAGCTTGTGGGTTGGTTTCCAAACATTTCGTTACCAGGCTAGATAACATTTTCAGTGGAGTTTAAGGGATGTCAATGCCAGTGTTCTTACGTTTATAGGGGCTTTGTGTGTTAGTAGGCCCACATGAAGCCTTTATAGATGTATCTTATAGATTTTTGGCTGCTAACCAATAGCATTGTTATATATGTGAATTATGTAATTATTTAATTAGATTAAAAAGAAACGGCCATTATGAAATAATTTGGTTCTAGAACCAGAAAATGTGGCACATGAACCACATTGATTCAACAAAGATATTTTGGCTTCTGCTTCACATAAAACTTGGACTGATGAAAAATTTTATGAAAATAATGAACAGGTAAAGGCAGATGAAGGTTTTTGTTATTTGAGACAGATGTTTTCAAGAATAACTGATGCCAAGATTAAGGAAGGCATAAGATGAGATACCTTGCTCCACAGATCAAATACCATATGGTGTTAATGACAAGTGGCTTAAAGATCTGTTAGTGGAGCCAGAGAAAATCACCTGCAAAGCATTCAAGGATGTTATTGAGAATATTCTTGGCAACTGCAGAGCACCAAACTGCATTTAGCTGGCTGATAAACTTCTTACAGCATACAAGACCATGAAGTGCAACATGTCACTGAAGAATCTTTTTTTTTTTTTTTTGCATTTACACTTCTTTCTCAAAAATCTAGATGCAGTGAATAAGATATTGCACAATGGAAAAATAGTATCAGGACTAGTGGAATCCATCAGTGCTAGCTGATTATTGTTGGACACTGCAGCAAGATGCAATGGACATTGAGTACAAACAACAATAAACTTTTGGGGCCCTGCTGAACTCATGCAGCATGCCAGAAATATTATGCAATTGAATATATTATAGTCACTAAAAGATAATTTCATATTTCTCAAAGTTCCTACATGATACAGTCATTCTGAAATTATATTTGTGTTCTGTTTGAAAGAGTCTATCATAATCACCAAAAGTTTTTTAGGAAGCAAAATGTTTGGAAAACAATTTGTGGCCCAGTTATATGGGCAAAGAAGAGGAGAAAGAGGAGGAAATGGGAAGTATTGTGGGCATTCAAATTCCTCTAATTGTAGCCCTGTTCACATAAAAGATTTGTGCAGAAATCTCTAGTGTCAAGAGTATCACTGCTGTTGCTTATTAGAATTGTTTGCATTATTTTTATTTGTTCCATTTTATTTCAGTTTATCCTGATCTCATTTTCCTTGTTCTCCTCCTGCTATTTCACTGGTACATTTTCAAACCTGTGATTGCACAGAAGCTGAAACCTGATACTAGAATGAGCATTGAAGCTTCTGGTTTGTTTTTGTTTTTTTACAACGATAGAAATGTTAACTTCTCAACTTGAAAAGAAGAAATGTAAGACAGAGGAAAAGCTTTCATTGAAAAGCTGTGGATTATTTTTTTTTTACTATTTATTGAGAATAAGAAAATATTAAAACAAACCCCAAAACCTTTTGGAAATGGATCTTGTGCCATTGATGGCTTAACTTGATCTTTTGGGTGCATCGCTTCTCGGTTGATGAGATGGAAAAGAAAAAGAGCTGGAAATGGGAGAAGTGTGCTGTGAAAATTTGGAAATAATTGATTGGTTTTCATGTTAGAGAGTCCCCACTTCTCCCTTTATATAACAGAAGCAATGGTAAATTTGTATGTTTTAACCTTATTTGGTAAAATTATACTGAATGAACAAGCTGGGCAGGCACTTGTATGTAAGGACCAGAATTTTAAGGAAACTCTTGATTAATGCACATGTCATTGATTGTTGTTGTTTAAAATAAGTAAAATAATTTTTCCTAGATTCTTTTTTCTCTTTTCACTGGCTGCTCCTTAATATAGCATTAAAATAGAGCAGTGGTGGTGAACCTATGGCACGGGTGCCAGAGGTGGCACTTGGAGCCCTCTCTGTGGGCACACGTGCCATTGCCCCAGCCTTGTCTCCGCCCGCGACCCTGTCCTCACCAGCAACCCCCTGGAGGAGAGTCGCCCCAAGCGTGGCCCACGCGGAGCAGCTCAGCCAAGGACATGGCAGCCAGGTAGCGTAGACAAGACTCTGCCCTCACGCCCCATCGTACACAGTTGATGCTGCGGGGCGCGGGCAGAGGGCGTGGCTGCCATGGCACTGCTGAGCTGCCTGGGCGATCTGCAGCGGGCCCTGGAGGCGGTGAGTGGCCCTGCGGGCAGGCAGGGTGGGACAGAGTGGGGGTGGGGCAGGGGGTGGAGTGGGTGGGGCAGGGGTGGGGCAGGGGCGGGGCCAGTTTTTGGTCTCTAAAAGGTTCGCCATCACTGAAATAGAGCATCTAACAACTTATTAATATGCTGATAATTTCAGTGGCTCCTCTGATTAGCAGCTGTAGTGGGGAGAACATAATGGATAAGTATAAGTACATAAAATTTATGGAGATATTTCTTTTAAGACATTGCCAGACACTAATGGAGATACCAGAAAGGAAAGTTCCTCCAAGGAGTTGCTTCTTTTTTTCCTTGATTGGATTTTCTAACGATCTGGTTCCTCTCTTGTGAAAAGGTTCATGATTGGATATCTGTGTTATATTTATCATGTAGTTGTTCCATTTTTTTTTTGCTTCTATGGAGCAATGATTTAAAAAATAGAGAAAAAATTATTGTGCACAACAAAGTCCCTCTACATAAGATAGAGATAACTCTCTAAATATGATGGACCTCAATCCAAATAGGGTCCACCAGAGACGTGAAAAACTTCCTACCTGGAACACAAAATCCAGGTAGGGAATGGAAGAGCTTGTGACCAGGCTTTGGAGCTGATAAGTTTTGTAGCCTTGATGTAACAAAATTAATAGGATCCTACTTCTGTTGCAATTTTTTCATCCCGTGCTATATTGTGCATGATACTTTATTTCAAGCCAATGCTCAATCAAGGGATTGTTTGGATGCCCGTGGATTTGCATTAAGAAGAGATAATTCTCTGAACCATAGAACCACATGGATCTAAAAAACACCTGATCTGTAATGTAAAGATGTATCAGTCCACTGTTGCTTGTTCTGACTGGCCACAGCTCTTCCCAAACTCAAGAAGAGATTTTACAGACTGTAATTTTCGCTTGAGTTCCCTTTAAATGCTGGAGTTTAAATATGGATCAGCCTTTATGCAGCACTGCACATGTGTCCCTCTCATGAAGATGTTCAATTTAAATTGAACTAAATTTTATTGTGATTTATCTGTTTAATTATTAACTTTTACCTCTTTCCTCTACCGACTCTGCAGGGCCTATATGAGCATGAAGGAACTTAAAGAGGTCCTTCAGCTGAACAGCACACACTTCCTCAATGTCTATTTTGCCAGCTCCGTGCAAGAAGAGCTAGCTGGTGCTGGCACCTGGCCTTGGGACAAGGATGCCCTCAGCCACCTGGGTAAGTATAGCTCTTGAGGCTTATCAGTTGGCTTTGGTACATATTACGTACCTGTTATAGTTAGAGAGCCAATTTCTTGTAGTAGTTAAGGTGTTGGCCTACAAATTAGAAGACCTTGAGTTCTATTATCATCTTAGGCATGAAAGCCAGTTGGGTGACCTTGGGCCAGTCACTTTCTCTCAGCCAAACTTACCTCACAGGTTTATTGTTTTAGGGAAAATAGGAGGTCCTTAAGGACTATTGGTATGTTCGCTACCTTGAGTTGGATAAAAATGAAAGGCTGGATAAAAATATTTTTTTAAAAAAATGATGCAACATTATCCTTCTTCATGGCATAAGCCCAGTTTAGGCTAGCACAGTGGTGTGCAGTCATTTCAGGCTGAGGATTGTATTGGGAATGAGGTTGTCAGAGTAGACAGGGTTAAGGCAAAAATTGTTTTTGATTTAATTTTAAATAAATGTGAGAACATTCTACAAGTATTTAATAAATGTTTCCTTTGTTATTTTAAAGTGAAACTGCTACTTAAATGTTGGGAAGGTACAATCAATAGTTTATCATGCTTCATAGTTATAGATAATGATCCTTAAAAAGTCAGTCTTTCCTTTTCTCCTACCACCTTCTAGTTTGCTTCTTCCATGTGTAGATAATATGGGCAGTCTTGAAGGGAAAACTCAAGATCAGCCTTATACATATTAATAAACATGGAGCACAGTTAGTCAGGAGTTCCATAGGATCTTTGTACTCATCTCTGACTATTTAAATGAGGTTTTCTTCTTCAAAATGAATATAATAAATATATATTCTACAGCTGTTTGGGATTGTCTTTAAGAGAATCTCTTCTGCACAAGATATTAATAATGGTAGTAGATACAAAGTTAGGACATCCACTTTCCTTTTACCTCCTTGGCTCAGGTGCCTTTTGACAACAAACTCTATCTCCATGACATTATCATGTACTGTACACATGAAAAAGGCATTTTCCAGAATTTTTGTTAAATTTAAAAGGAAATATTATAAAATATATATCTTAATTATTATGTCATTATAGAATAAAAATGCATCTTTTTTTCTACAAAGTACACTTGAGAAAAATAGCCATTTATCCATTTTTATTCAAAAGTTTGTATATGTAGTTTACTCCTCATGTAAGAATGGCTTTGGGAGCATCTGCACTATTTTGGTCAAATTTAAAATGTTAAAACATTATTTCATTTATGAACATGGATATAAACCAAAAGGAAATATATGCACCAAAGAGATATCAGAAACAATGTGATATATATACTAACTTCAATTTATAAAGTTAGTGATCCTTCTGGACATTATCTGTCAAATGTGATATATACTGAAATTTTTTTTAGCCCCTTTTGAGATGATTTTGTCATGTTAATTGGATAAAAAAGTAACATTAAAAAATCCAACCTGGATATTTTATTAAAGAGGAGGAGATCTATACTAAATTAACTATTCAATTTTTTACTTACTGGATTTATAGGGCTGCCCATTTCACACATATTAAAAACAATAAAAACATGTACAAAAATATAAAATCCATCGAAGCCAGTAAAAAGATCTGAGCTAAACTCCAAGATTCACATAGTCACGCAAGAGGCTCCATTCAACACTTGGGCCCCAGGCTCACACACAGAGTCCTATCTTCAGACCTTACAAAAGAACAACAGGGATGGCTCCCATCTGATCTTTGGAGGGATGGCATTCCAGATGGTGGGTGCTATGAAAGAAAAGGCTGTTCTTCTGGGCTCTTCCAGCTTGTCACTCTTTAGTTGATGGCACCCAAAGGATGCATGGGATGGGTTGAAACAACCAGAAAGAGACAGTCCTGCAGGCAGTGGCGTAGCGTGGGTTGTCAGCACCCGGGGCAAGGCAAGTAATTTGCGCCCCCCCCCCACAGTGGGCGGCGACCCGGCGGCTCGGATCGGATTCGCACAGTCAGCACTGCAGAGAGAGTGAGTGAGCCAGGCAGGGGCAGAGAGCTGCGAGTGCGAGCGCGCCCCCCCAGATGTTGTTCCCGGTGCGGCCGGGCCCCCCTGCACCCCCCACGCTACGCCTCTGCAGGTAACCCTTATATTCTTATAGAGGTTATAGTCACTTCTTGTGAGACGGGCAGCTATATAAGTTTGACAGATAGACAGAGAAACATGACTCTTGTTCCTTATTTGCCTACCAGTTTGTTCCGTAATCACAAGGGTACATTTGAATGCATTTTATATGACATATCTATGCAATAACTATGTAACTGAGCTGTTGGTTAATATAAGTGTGCAGAATCTGCCTGCGCAACTTTTATTTGCTGTCAGACAAAATCTTTTTGTATCTGAGAATTTATCTTTAGTGTAGGCAAAAAGGGAAAAAGAGCCAGAGTTGTAATAGAGTAATATATGGGTTATCGTTTTGGTTGCCCTAGAAGTACATAGACAAATTTAATATCTGAATATGGTATCTTCATGTATCTTCTTTGTGGAAGTCTGCCAATTGGAGCACAGTGAAATGTGCAAATTACATCATCCTATGCTATTTTTGGAATACTGATCTAAGTACCCAGCTGGCCTTTTGTTATAAATCTGTATGCCTACAGTAAATGGATTGATTTTATTATCTTTCCTGATGAGATTGACAATCTATATTTAGGGTCCTCAGTGTGAGCTCTGGTTCAGCATGATTATTAGTCATTGTGATTATAGTAGATAAAGAGAAACCATAATGGAGCAATTTCTTCCCTAACGTGTGCTTCCAGAATGAGAGGAATTTATCTAACAAAATTAAGAATGACATTTTAATTTTACCAAAGATCAAAAATTCTTACTACTTCACCAAACACTGTTTAGTTCCATTTTAATACAGAGAACTGGATTTGGGGATTCTTGTAATCCACTGGGCATTTTGTGCCCTGCAAGTTAAAAGTCCACTGCATCTTGGAGGATAGCACCAAGTTACTCGAAGCATTTCATTTGTTCCATGATTGTCCTTCTGAAGTCCATTTTAGCATGCTGGTTTCATAGCAAAAACAATGTTTAGTTTTAGAATAATTAATTGATAGCAAATGTTCTTTCCAGAAGTCAAAGAAAGGATTCAAGTATCTTCTTCAACCTATTAGAGTTCGAGAGTAAATAAATAACAAAATTGCCTTTTTATAGTAATATTGAGAGATGCATAGAAGCCAGCATCAAAGGGTGATAATTTGGCCTATCTAAATATTAAGACCACAGAAGTGACGTAATGATTCAAAATGTAATGCAGTCCCATTTAACCTATTTGTCTGCTGGAATTTCTCCTTTAAATAAGTTTCAGGATTGCATCAGAATTTCCAACAAGAATTTTCATATAACATACAAATCAAAAGTAGCAGATGGTGGTCAGTTGTGGAGTTCACTCGTTCTTTGCCAGAATAATTACAAAATATTAAATCAAAAGTACATTTAAGATTAACAAAACACCCCATCCAGGGCAGCAACTGGTTTGGTGCTATGTTTTTCAGCCAAATGTGATAAAATTAAGGCTTGTTTCATTTATGTGCAGCCTGGATAAAAGCCTGCATTCTCATCTGCCAGTATGTTTTCTGCTTCAGTCCAGCCCAAAATTCTACCAGAGTATATACCATTTATTTGCCATGTTAATAGAAAGACAATTCAAATGAAATTCACTTCCATTTTGTAACAGTTCAGCATATTCTTTGACGTCATTGAAATTTGGGTTTAATAATGTGTAAAAACAAAGAGGCCAAGAGTAGTTCTAGAATGATTCTTGATTTTTTTAGAAGAGATGAAATCTATTCTTAATGCTTTAATTGATTACAGTTTCTTGGCTAATACTACAATATCAGAAGTTCAGAGAGCCAATTGGATGGCAATTCATCAACAATATCAAGATCTAAAGTCAGCTTCCCATTCTGTCTTTTAGCAAATAATTTATGAAATTGATCTTCTCAACCAACCACGTATATTAGTCCTGAGGGCTTCTGGGAAGAGGTCTGGCAGTTACTTGCCAGAACAAGAACTTCTGCCAATTATACAGCAGACGTTTGAGCCAGAAGTAGAGACTGCCATTTTCTTTTTGATTTTTAAAAACTTACTATTCTATCTCAGATGCTGTGTATTAGCTTAATATTTTTGAACGACCTTAATAAAAGGCCTCTCTCTTTTTTGCATTTAAAAAATCTTCATCAAGCTAGTACTTTTCTTTCTTTCTCTCTTTTCAACTTGATTTGGAACTCATCATATTGGATCTTGTACATGGTAGAGCCATTCGATATTATCAAGCAGAGAACTGCCCTGTCTAGGTGTGATATGAAATCACATCTGAAGATGTATGATGTTGGGAGAATGGTCTTATCTCAAAAGAAGGAATTCTGGTTTCAGGATTGGCACAGGTGGTTGCTTCAGTGAAAAGTTTAGTGTTGATGGCACATAGGGCAGATGTTCCAGATAAAGTGATTAGATAATGTTATGTGCTCCTGGCTACTTTCCTTTGTGACCAGAGGCAAGTTCGCCTGACCAATAACCAGCCAAAACACAGTGAAGGCCTTTTGTTTCGTTTATTGCAATAAGCGGGGAGAGAAGCTCTCAAAGCTTGGTTCTCTCCGAAGTTTTAACCCAAAATATTCCCTTCTTTATACAGCCCTGTCCCGGCTGCTACATCCCTCCTCTTTCCCCATTGGCTGAGGTAGTATGAGGTTACACTCTTTCCGACCGCCCTCTACATATTTCCTGCTACATACTAAATCATACATCACATGTACATTAAAATTAAGAGATAATTTATGTAAGATGTGTCAGTTAATATTAATCAACTAATTGCATATGCTCAGTTGCCTGAGTTCTGCCCCCCTTTTTTATGACTTCTTAGAAAAATAGGTTATTTTCTGTTTTGCTAGTTATCTTCTCTTATAGATGTTTTTATAGCTTGTCTTCTTCCTTTCCCACTCTAAGACCCAACTAATTTTTGCCTACGTATTTATCTTACATCCTGACTTTATGTTATCCTTTCCTGATTCTCCACTCAGTAAATTTCCACTGCAGCAAATTCAATTTTAAATTTCTCTTTCAATATTAAATTTTTGAAGACCTTTCCTTTACTTCTATCAATAATACTAGCTAATAAGATGTAGTGAACATTTCAAGTATGAACAGTTCTGAGTACATAAGAGATGGTTTGGGATGATCTGTACCTGAACTGAAACATTTGTTACTGCCTCCTAGTGGGATATAGTATTTATATAGTATTTTTTTTAAAAAAATTGTACACTGCCCAGAATCGCTCTGTCAGTGAGATGGGAAGTTTCTAAATGTGATATGTAAATATATAAATAAATATTTTAGTCTGCATATGGAACTAAACAGGATTTCCACCTTTTTATTATGTTGTTATAAATCTTAATATATTGTACTGTTTCAATAAAGTGATATTTATATGATATGATTAGACATTATTAACAGCCTATTATTTAGACAGCTTAAAGTATTGAAAATAAAAAATGAAAGAAAAATTCTATCAATATTAATTACAATTTAGGATGTCATATTAAAAGCATAAAATTATTTGTCTTTTTCATTCAAAGTTAAATATAGCATTTAAAATGTTTAGTTATATTATAATGGCTTCAACCTTAAGCAAATTATTTGTTATTAAACTCTCTATTGTATTGTATGTCAAAATATATAATGTTGATAAAAAGTGGAAAAGATAGACAAGGCAAATTTAGCGAAAATTAAAATACCTAAAAAATTAATGAAGAAAGAAAATAATGGTAAAAAGAGCTGTTGGTTTCTGACTTCCCCCCTTTGCTAATTTGCAAAATTTGTGGACATCGTTAAAAGTCAGATGGTAAATGTATTATATTTACCATCCTGTGTGATGTGTTGTAATCAGAACTGTTGGTTCAATTGATAAATAGAAACAGAGTTACTCCAGACAAAAGTTATTTGAGAGGAATAATGGGGGGAGAACCAAGGATGAGGGATTTTCTTCACAGCAGCATGCGTACACTTGAGCAGCAGCAATAACAACAACAACAACAACAACAACAAGTTGGAAGGGACCTTGGAGGTCATCTAGTCCAACCCCCTGCTCAGGCAGGAAACCCTATACCATTTCAGACAAATAGCTGTCCAGTCTTTTCTTAAAAACTTCCAGTGATGGAGCATTCACCGCTTCTGGAGGCAGGTTGTTCCACTGGTTAATTGTTCTAACTGTCAGGAAGTTTCTCCTCAGTTCTAGGTTGCTTCTCTCCTTGATTAGTTTCCATCCGTTGCTTCTTGTCCTGCCTTCAGGCGCCTTGGAGAATAGCTTGACTCCCTCTTCTTTGTGGCAGCCCCTGAGATATTGGAACACTGCTATCATGTCCCCCCTCGTCCTTCTCTTCATTAAACTAGACATACCCAGTTCCAGCAGCCTTTCCTTATATGTTTTAGCCTCCAATCCCCTAATCATCTTTGTTGAGGGGAGGGAGTGGAAAGAGAGGAGAGGAAGCTCTGGAAAGATTTTTGGGGGGGAGATGCTGGTGCAGTGGAGTGATATCCTGGGCAGGGAGCTGTTCCTTATTGTTGTAACCATCATAGTAAGGAACAAAAAACAGGCCAGTATGGCAGCTCCAATGGTTGTGGGGAGGCAGGGAGAGAAGGCACTGGGAAGATAGGTGACAGGTCAGCCAGTGCATTATGCTACATCAGGACATCACTGATGGTGGCTGAAGAAAAGGATGTGATTGGAGGGAAGTCTGGGAAGTTCAAATAATGGAGATGAGGAGAGACTATACCCAGTCTTGTCTTATTTGCCCTTCAGAACGACTCCAAGATCCCTTCAGATTTTGGTTCAAAATGTGCTGCATTTTATTTTGGCCAACCTAAAACAGTTTAGCGGAACTTTCCAAATGCAATGTTTGTCTCAGGCTTGAAACAGAAATATTTTCTGTTTTGTCCACACTTCTTTTTTACTTAGTATGCAAACTATTTTACATAGATTTAGCAGACCTGCTAAATTGCTAGGAAGAGCCACATAATCAATGCTTGAGATTCTATTTGTAAATTCATCCAGATTATTATTTGGTACAGTATCATTTGTAAATTTAAATAAACAAAGATTTAGATTGAACAGAGACCTGTATAATTGCTCATTAGGCCTTTAGAGTATTTAAAGAATAAGAGAACTGCTATTAAATTTTCAGAAAGGTAGAGATAAACTGCTTCACAGTCACTGGGAGTCAGGTGGCATATAAATTAAATACATTATTATAATCTGTTCACAACAGTGAGAAATCACAGCTGCCAATTTAGGTGGTATTCACCTTCATATGTATCAAGTTCTTTCCAAGAAACTAGGATGTTGTGATGTATCATTGTAATATATGTGTGGGTTCACACAGTGTAGCTTTGCAATTGACAGAAGGAAATTTTGTTAATGCACAAATTTTCTAAGGTCCAGGATTTTTTGGTATGGCACCAAATGTGTGGATAACCACTGGCATCACCACAGTGATTTATGTCATAATCTTTCAATTTCAATTTTCAGATCTTTATACTTTGTGATCTTCTTCATTTTTTATCTTCTATTCTACTATTGTCTGGTACTGCTACATCAATTACCTATACTTCCATCCTTTCTATAGCTGGTGTATTATGAGCCAAGACTTTATTAATGTGTATTCGGAAATCCCACAATATTTAACCTGCTCATTTTCTACTATTTTTCCCACTCTATATTCCCACCAGTTTTTCATTACTGGTACATGATCACTTTTAACAATGTTCTAGTGAATCATTTTGGTGACTATATTATATTATTGTTTATCATCTGTTTGTGCAATCTTCTTGCCCAAGCTGAGTATAATAATAAATGAATATTATGGTTGGTTTCTGAGTCAGCCAGATGTTTAGACTGGATTTGTCTTTTTTATCCCACCTATTGTATCCTTCACAAGGACTCAGAATAGGCAGATTTTGTTGTTTGATGGTATTAAAAGTATCACTGTTCCAAATAAAGCTGCCTTTTGCAATTGACATTTTGTCAATGCCAATGATATTCAAATGGGACTACAGTTGTTTTAGGATTGTACCCAAGGTGCCTATTACTATTGGCATTATATTGCTTTATTATTATTATTCTAAAATATCATATGCTACTATGAAATATGCCTTTAATTGCATCTTTCAAGCACTATGTCAAATACTAATAATATTGTCTTAGATTACACATTACAAGCCATAGCATGTGTTTGAACTGATTGTACTATACACAGGGCTTTTTTTCTGCCGGAACGCGGCGGAACGGCGTTCCGGCACCTTTTTCCGGGCCGGCCGCACCGGAAATAGCCCCTCCCAAACCGGAAGTAGCCCCTCCCACATTTTACTTGCATCTTTTTTCTAAAGGGGCGGTCCTAGGATTTGATGGGGGCGTGGCCAGGTTTGAGTTCCGCCACCTTTTCGCTGAGAAAAAAAGCCCTGACTATACATCTTGATTAGTCTGGTGTTTCTACATTTTACAACCATAATTATTTCAATATACATATTAATGAAGATGCAGAGCACCCTCAACTTTCCTCTTCTATTTCTTTGAGTTGCATTCAAAGGATGGGAAGTAAATCTGTTCAGGTGTGAAAATATACAAGCCAGATCTGCTGGTAAACTAAGATGTTAAAATTAGATCAGAATTTGAAAATCAAAAGATTTTTAGATTTGCTTTTGAACCCAGCAATATCTCAGGTGACAACTATTTTGGATATTTCTCTTGATAATATGATATAGGTCATGGGTGTCAAACTCGCCACGTCACGTGACGTGTCGCAAGGTATCGTGACTCTTTTTGCATTGCTGGCAATAGGGTGGGCTCAGCTTTGGTATGATGAAACTGGCCTGCGGGTCGGCAGTTTGACACCCCGATACAGGTGCTTTTCTGTGACCTTTTCACTACACATGTATCAACATTATGACCTAAAGGAGAAATTTTGAAAGCTGTCAAGCTTTTTTCATGATACTAATGATATTCAATTAATTTTGAACCAAGTTGATATAGATTTGTCAATTATGTATCTGAGCCTGCAGATTTTGCTCCATAAAATAGGCTGCCCCATAAATATGATAGTTAGATGATAACTTATAGATAGATAGACAGACAGACAGACAGACAGACAGACAGAAGATGCCCTGCTGAAATTGACCAAGGAGCTATTACTTCCAGCCCCATCTATAAATAGGCTCACCAAATGTTTTCAAGAAGACCACAAGAAAGTCTGAAAGGCAATAACTCTCTCCTATTTTTGCCTTGACAGACTTCTGCATTCAGAGACTTTTCTTTTCATTCATAACTAATGCTCTCATCTTCATTAATTTGTATAATTATACTTTCCCCCTTGGGTGACCAGTATGTAACTTTCCACATATTGTGGGACTCCCAGTACCTTATTCTAATGGACATGTTAACTGGAATTGCTGGAGTTTTGTGAACCAGTAATTCACAAATAATAGTGCATTATGATAGAAGTCATTAAGCATACTATTTTTAAAAAAATTTACTAGGACTTTCGTTCTACATTCATTTATTCAGTACATAATTTTATTGATCTCTCTCATCTTATCCCAGAACAAATCTTCGATATTAGCAATATTGTATGGAACCTGGTTATCTTGGAGAGGTCTAATTGCCTGTAAAATATATGTCTGGTTCTCACCTTCTTACCCAAGAAAATAATAAAAACATTGGCTATTCCTGACCCAAGAACTCCAATTGTACCTTCGAGCCACACATCATGCTTTATTGTTCCAGCTTAGGCCCATATTCCACATGGAGCTTTTAACTTCTACACTATCCATTGATCAGTGTGTGCGGTCTTGCAGAAAATGTAAGCAACTTCAGTTTCTCCTAACATATGCTTCACAACTGCCCATTCCCATTAGTATAATGCTTCCTTGTCTGACAACTCCGCTTAAGAAAGTTGAGATTTTAGTGTCACAGTGTCAGGTCTTGTTGTGATAATCAGCATTGACCTTTAAGCTTTCTTGGTCAGTTCCAAGTTGTCAGAAGAATCAATGTCTTCTATGGTGCTTGAATACTTCAAGCCTGCTGAGCATTTTATGAAGGACTAAGTTCCTGTGTGGTAAATTTTCTGTTCCTAAGCAGATGCCAAAACACTGGCCTTTGGAAAAGGAGGATTAATACCTTACTCAAGTTGTGATCTCTTTTGTGAACTCATTTCACAGTACTTCCCTTTCATATTTGATGTTAAAGTCCTGGCCTTTGTAAGGCAACTTGCTAAGGGCTTAAAAGATTTGTGAAAGCTGATTCATATCAAGCCCACATGTAAAGAGCAACAATGCATGGAGAGGCCACAAAAGATACAAGAGAGGGAAGGGAATGATTTGTGTTCAACCACCAAAGGCCTTGGTGGGCTTTCATCAGCTAACCAAAACTTTCATAAGAAAGGAGAGCATTCTCAAATGAACTTTTCTTTATTTGCCCATTTTGAAAGCAAGCTAAGGACCATAAAGAAAAAGTGAATGAAGTCCAACATTGTCATGATAAATTTTACAGGGCCTCACTCTCTTGTATTTTTTCATTTGGACTTAAAGATGGAAATAGTCAGTTTTAAGATAAATTGTGACCTCAGCAAACACACTCACTGTTCTTTCTCCTGTATTTGGAGATTCTAAGCTCATATTTAATATGTTACCTTATTAGAAACTCGCTTTTCTTTTTTTAAAAATATATTTTATTGATTTTTTTTAATATAAACATCTTAATATTTGGTAAACAGCGTGTTTTTTGGGTTTATATTTACAAAGTAATCACTAACAGTTAATTTCTATATTCCAAAATCCACATAATAACTTTGCTTGATTTTCTCTTCTTGCAATAATATTCTCTTTGCAACCTAAATTAATACAATTCTTATTAATTTGATAGGTAACAATTAACTATAAAGATTTTTCTAAAATTTCTACCAATAATCTCATCAATATCATGTTTCTTTTCTATCTGGTCATCTTGGTTGTCTCATCACAAATCCTGTTTACAATTCTTATTTAAATTTCCCTACAATGTTCAAAACATTTCTACTGGTTAAAATTTTCCCAGAATTAATAACCTTAAAGTATTTAAATCTATTTTCATATCTTAAAAAATAAGTAAGAAGAAGACATAAAAGAAAGACATAGAAAAAGAAAAGACATGAGAGAGAAAAAGAAAAAGAGAAAAAAGAAGAAGAAAAGAAAATAATATACCGGTACTACTTAAAATACGTATCCCTCTTGAACTAGTATATACTTATTTCCAAATTCTTTCTGTTCTTTTTATCCATAATTAAACCTATGTTTAATCTTTAAATGTTCCATTTAATAAATCCAATCATCTAATCTTTTAACTCTATTCAAAACATTTTTTCCCATATTTAGTTATCCATTGGAATTTTCTTAAAATCAATTACATTGAAATATCTAAAACATTTCCTTTATGTTAATCATCCCACACATTTTTATAGTTCTCATATCGAAAAACAAAAGAAAAAAAGATACTATCTCACCTAGAGAGTTCATCCCTCTTAAACTAAAATCTTTCAATTTCTTCAGCCATATTCACACAAGTGTTTAATTTTTAAATATTCCCTCTGATACACCCCATCATCTAATTCCTCAATTCTCACTTTAGCCCTCTTCTTTTGCCAACCATCTCTTCCAGTCAATATATTCCATTGCATCAAAGAATCTTTCCATAATCTTGTAAATGTTGTTGTGGATATAGTAGGCAAATCAAACATCATGTCTTTGTAAAAAGATTTTGCCCCTTCATATTCATTGAAGATTTCTCTCATCATCCCTTGTCTCCCCATTTCTTGTGGTACTCCAACGGCTCAGCAGTGCATTTTGTCAAATCTTTTTCCTTATCCTCAAATTTACTTTGTGATCTTAGAGTTATTTTTTCAATGTTCAATGTTTCTTGTAAGTCCTTCTCTACTTGAGTCTCCACTAGCTTATATTCAGTTGTCTGATTTACATGATCTCTCTCTCTTTTTGTTTTCTGATCATTTAATTGTTGTGATGTTAAATTGAGAATGCATTCATTTAAATTTTCAAATTCATTTTTAATTTCCTCATGGTTTGAAATTAATATAATTTTCAAAACAAACAGAACAAACATTTCCTCCTGGTAAGTATTTATTTTTTCTTGGTATGTTCTTTCTGCAGATCTCTGATGCTCCATAATGACCAAAAGTCCTTTCTCTGCCAATCACTTTAAAGTCTCAATTTAAAAAATATTTATAATCCAGGAAGGCCAATTTTTTCTAAGTTTTGTAGTTCTCATTTTGTAGATAGTCCACAATGTTTTCATTTCTTTTGTAACAGCTGCTCTTTGTTTAATCAACACCCTGAAGGTCATGACAACAGACTTTTCTTTCTGGGCTGTATATTTAGGGCAGTATTTTCATCCACCACTAGATATCAGTCCATCTTTCAATTTCCTCCCCCCTAAACTTAATTCGCCACTTTCGTTTAGAGGAGGGTGGAACAAAGACACCCCCTCCCTTTTGGAGGATTTTTAATTCTGGGTTTTTTTTTCCAGGAAATCAGTCAGGTAGGAGAGAGAAAATGAATATTATTACCCAGTTCAGTCACGCTGTTTACAATCACGCTTAGTTTAGTACTTTTTGGCTTCGGCTGCATGTAGTTTGGGCTAGAGTCACGAATGACGCTATCCTTTCTTCTGTTGGTTTTTGGAGAGCTTTCCCCAGACATCCAGATCGACTACCATCTCTCCCTCCTTCCTTGTCACCTCTCCGGGGTGGTTTTGGGCCCATTTAGGGTCCCCAAACAGAGAGAAATCAGCGGTAGGGATCATCTCAATCCCTTGGCTGGTGCACTAGCTGCGCAGAACCGGAAGTCAGAAACTCGCTTTTCTAAGAGACAGAGAAAGGGAGAGAAATAATAGTAAAAAAAAAATCAATCAACCAACCAAAAACCACCAATTTTATAAAACAGTCAGTTAAGATTTAAAGTGTACTTCTCATTATTATTATTTCATTCAAATGTTGTCTTTCTCTTTCCTATCACAGAGGTTTCTTTAATACTGTACAGACTTGTTTTGTGAATCCACTGGAAAGTTATTCAGGTTATGGTCTTAGTTTGCCTTGTTAATATCTTTGTCTTTCTCCTTTTGTTTTTCAAAGCCTTAACCAGCTTCTTTTATGTATCCTCTAGAAATGTTTGTATTCTTGTCATTCTCTTGGCTTTGTTTTGTAATCCACACTTTTTCCTGCCATTTATATTTTTAGCTTAAATGTCTGTTTTGTAATCCATACATTTTTAATCCAATATTTCTGATTCCACTACTTCTGCATAAAGCAAGAGTTATTTTATATCTATAATTCCTTCCTGTAATTAATATCTTATTCACATAGTTTTATCTATAAAATCTACCAGCCATTAGTGATATTGTAGCTAATAATTTCTTGTCCCACTCTTCAAAGATCTTTGTTTCTAATTTTGTAGTATTTTGTGTCAGTTTGTAAATAGCAGTCCTAAAGGCAAGGTTTTTTTTCTTTTTTGCTTGGACTTTAGTGTCTAATTTAAATCGTAATATTTCTTATCTCTTTATGACTTGCAATAGTCAAAACAATTCTGGTTCTCGCAAAAATGAATTTATTTTGTATAGTTAATTCAAAAATCTTATAGTACAAATTTCAAATTCAGATTTGTTTGCATACTTAATTTGTTTATATCTTTTTAGTTCTAAATCTTGTTTAGCCTTTTGCCATTTATTTCAAATTCTTTAAGTTCTTAGTGTAAATTTATAATTATTTTTTATTTTGTTCAGGAATAAAGATACATTCACCAGGTGACTTTTCAGAGTTGCCATTCCAAAGACCTCTAAACTAAGTCTTAAGACATTTAAAAAGCAATTTCCAAAAGTGATTAGAAGTAAGGTTAGGAAATCTAAAAGGCATCACTGCAGTTGTGAGTTTGATTATTAATTCTTTTGTCTCTTAGATTATTGAGATTGCTATCTTATAGTTTACTTGTAAGGAATAGCCATTTGGGGTACATGTGAGTCCTCTCCTTGTTTGGAGAGGCTCTGAAGAAGGTCTAGAGAGGATCTAAAAAACTGATTGTTGCTGCAATTGTCATCTCTGCTCTCCATAGAGATATGTTTAGCTCGCCAGGTGCTCACTTTGGATGGCCTTTACTTCAAACAGCTTTCCAACTTGTTTATCTGCTTAGAATGCTAATACTTGGACACGTGGGCTATAAAGAGCCCTTTCCCAGAAGTAGGGCTTATTTTCCATGGTGTTTGTGCACAGGAATATATTCATTTATCTCAGAATTTGAGATTGCTTGCCCATATTCTTCTCTGTGAATTACATTTAGTTCACTTCCAATTTCAGGTGGAGTAGTTCTAAATCCAGCTTACTATGGGATGCCAGGCCATATAAATACTATGATCCATGAAATAGGACACGTCTTGGGACTCTATCATGTCTTTAAGGGTGTGGATGAAAAAGACTCCTGTGATGATCCATGCAGGGAGACTACACCATCCATGGATACTGGAGATCTCTGTGCTGACACTGCACCTACATTCAAAAGCAAAGTCTGTCGGGATCCAGATCCTATCAATGACACCTGTGGCCATACTTCTTTCTCTGGAACTCCCTTCAGCAATTATATGAGCTATACAGGTAAGGGAAGAAAGCACTATTCCTTCATCAGGTTCAAAGATGGGTATCAACTGGCATGTACAATCCAGAGATACTGTGAGCCATGAAACATGACAGCTAGAATTTGAGTGGCAAAATCCTAGCTGCCCTGATTTCACTAAGAAATATTGGGAATAGGTTTGATCTAATGGTTAAGGCACCATGCGAGAAACTGGGAGACTGTGAGTGTTAGTCCACCTTATGTATCAAAGCTGGTTAGGTAACTTTGGGCCAATCACTTTCTCTCAGACCAACTTACCTCATATGATTGTTGTGCAGAAAATAGGAGGTGGAAAGACTGTTAGGTATGTCCACAATTTTGACTTATTTTAAAAATAGTAAAATAAAATAAGTACGAGCTCTTATGTTTAAAATTTGAGTATTTTCAGATTTAGTTCTAATGAATGAAACTGGTTGGAAAATAAAGTGGCAACTTCTAGCACCTCACACCCTCTTCTGCATTTACTGTGCAGAAAAACAATGAAAAACAAGAGACTATATTTTATTGAATCCAATGTCAGTATTCTATATTTCAATTGTTTTCTTTTTTTGCTTGGGCATTCAATTATATTTCATTAGAGATAATTACCCTCTCTTCCGTTTCCTTCAGTTTGGGGGCATTTTGGCAAGGCTTTTCAGACTGGGGTCAATTGACAGTGTTTGAGTACTGTATTTCTTCTGTTCAGAACCTTGGAGATCGGTCATTCATTATTTCTGAAAATGTATACATTATTTATGCTTTAAGTTTTCTTCCTCCCTAGGCCTCACAGTTGTCTATAGTGTTCAGTAACAAGGAAGACACTATTGATCGCTTGCCAGAGGATATGTGATTAAATACTACAGATGGAGTGCCATCTTTTGGCAAATGGAAGGAATAACATTGAGCAGGCAGAATTTTAGAGGCATCTATGTTAGGGAGAATGTAAATACTCTAAAAAAATGTGCAGGAGAATTTTTGGGATGATGAAAATATATGAAAAAGCAAAGAAAGAGAAAGATGGATATTCAAATGGATGAAAGAGATAAAAAATGTTTCAAGGCCAAGAGGCAATGGATATAATCACAATAACATGCACTTTGGTTTAGTTTTAGAAAAGGGTTTGAAATTGCAATAAATATGATAGTACTGGGCAAGATTCTTAAAGGACATTATAGGATCTAATTTTACTCCAGGTTTTCAAAGTAGGATGTCTGTTCTGGCCATGAAAGGGATTTACTTAGATTTCTTGCCCTAACTCCTCATCTGAATCCAGTATTCATTTTCAAATTGTTTAGTAAGCTGCCTTTCTTACTCCCACAGATGACAATTGCACAGACAGTTTTACTCCAAACCAAGTGGCACGAATGCATTGCTATCTGGATCTGGTATACCAGCAGTGGACTCAGAGCAGAAAACCCACTCCTGTTCCTTTGCCGCCGATGGTGGCTGGTCAGAGCCAGGATACGCTCACCATACACTGGCTACCTCCCATTAGTGGAATGCTTTATGAAAGGTAAGTGAGTAGTGATAGGTGAAGGAAAGGTAGGAATCTTAGAAAACCACACAAAACACATACATACAAATACACACACACACACACACACACACACACACACAGAGAGAGAGAGAGAGAGAGAGAGAGAGAGAGAGAGAGAGAGAGAGAGATGAGTCTGGCAACACTTTCTTCTTGTTATCCTTGGTTTACACACAGTAGTGCTTTCTATTCCTTTTTTGGCTGCAGCAGTTACAGTCCACAGGCCCAACCTCAGATTTCAGCCTTTAAGTTCTGTTCTGTCTTCACTCTGCTTTCTACTTGAAGGAGAAAAATACCGTAAGACATTGGTTCTCTTGCTATTGCTATTGAGGATGCTTCAGAAAAACATCCCTCTTAGAATATAATTTCTAGATATGAGTTCAGTTATAAATTTCAGTACTTATGCCTCGCTATCTTGTTTAAAGTTAAACTGCCAATCATCTCTTTTTACACAATTTATAACTTTAAGGATGCCTACTATTATCCTAGGGGTTTTGGATTGCAATTAAACTTGATGTGAGGTAAGTTGAATTCCAAAACAACTGGAGGGTCCGTCCTTGACTTAGATTCAAGAAGTCCAAATTGGTTTTCTTTCTCTCAATAGATTCAAGAATTTTAACTGATAGTCCTAATTGTTATGACAAATGTAATAATCTATTAATCTGATGTGGCATGCAACCACATCAGGATAACAATTGTGGAGGAAGGGTATTTTTCTTGGAACATCATAAAATGTGTGTGTATGTGGGAGGGAGTCTTTACTACTCCAGATGCCAATAATTCTCCCTTGCCGCAGCAATGACCAGGATTACATTTTTTTTTTAAAAAAAAGCCTTTATTGCCCAGTGCACAGTTAATCAAACCACTGGTTTGAAACCCAGTACAATGAATTATATAGTGAAGGATTAATAATCTGTACTCTGTGATAGTCCACATTCCAGAAATTTCTCCAATGTCTTTACATTCACTTTCGAACTGTTGAACTGCTGAAGTATGAGTTAGTGGTGAATTTCCTGCCATATTCTCTTTCCTTTAGTTATCTATCCAACTATTTTTCCTCCTCCATTTCTCATGGCCTCTACAACATGGATTGTGATGATAGGAAAAAGGAAAATTTAAACAGGAATTGAGGTGCTTCAACTGTTCTTCCAGGGAAAGTCTCTTCTCTACCAACTAGAAGGGTGAGCTAAAGGTGGTCCCCTACTTCAAGATGTTGAGAAATCCTGTTGGTACATCATTAGGATTAACAACTGCATTTTATTATGTGTGAGAGCAAGTGAATAGTCCCTTGTGCACTGTCTCAGAACATCTGACTTAAGATGAAGCTGAAAATCTAAAATAGTGGTACTTACATGGTCCATGGAAATCCAGATGTTGCTACTGTCACCACTGAGCCCCTTTAAGCCAGTTTCTAATCCTTCTAGTAATATATTCCAAAAGCCTCCTTATGTTTTACTATTATTGAGCTTTATGCTTTATTATTATTTGCATCACAGCATTTCTCTTCTGGTGCTGGGATGACAATAGTAGAATTGTTCACTTTCTTTTTTTAATAAATCAAAGATGAGTTATATTTAACTCTGCTTAAACTTAAAAGCAAGCTACTTCAAATCACAGTTTATCTTTGGATGTAATAGTAAATTGGAAATTTACTCAGATTGAAAATGTTTCCCTTAAAATTAAGAGAGAGGCAATGTTTAGTATTAGAGGTGGTATTAGTCCTGTGCCATTGTTTTTCAGAAGTTACAGAATATATACAGCAATCTGTGCTGGGGAAAAAAATACACCTTGAGACCATTTTTTTCCAGCCTCGGTGTTTATGTATGTTTAATTCCTAGAATGCTTAGCTAACTTGACCTAAAGCGATGAGAATTGCACTTGAAGATATTTGGAGGGGGCCAGGTTAAGAATCTTGGAGCAGGCAAGATTCTTGACCCAGCAATACCCCAGCAGACTGATTTTGTCAACATTGTTTTGACCGTGATTTGCAATGTTCCTTCTGTTGTCCCCTTTCACCACTGTGCGCACGTAGTTCTTTCAATGGGAAGCTGTTTACATGAACATGTGTACCTTGGGAAAGCTGCATTGGCCTTCTACTGAGGAATTTAAGGAGGCAAAGAAGGTGATGAAGATGATTTGGCAATTTCTCTCTGCTGTTTGCCAGTTGGCAAAATCTTTTCTGGGCTTTATATATGAAGGGAGTTAGAGGAACAGACACTTATTTATACAGCTGTTATTCCAAACATGAACGGATTTTGATCTTTCTGCAATAATAGACAGGAGACATAGAGCTATGCTGGAGATGTATATGTAACTGCAGGTATGCAGTTTATATATGTATATATATGTGTATATGTATATGTATATGTATATGTATATGTATATGTATATGTATGTATGCATACATACATAAATTCAGCAATAAAAACAAAAATACGACTCTTGGGAATATTCATTATAAAACAAAGCGACCACCAAGAGAAATCTATAAAACATATAGAGTTTAATCTACCAAGCTTTCGTCAAGTGCACTTGACATCATCAGGGTTAAAAAGGCAAATGCTGGGAAGGTTTATATACAGTCGTTCAATGCCTGCTTCCGGCTCCTGGAA
>NW_015387027.1:379008-381555 GCF_001527695.2 Protobothrops mucrosquamatus
GAGTCTAAGCCTTCTCGGATCCGAGCGACTTTGTCATACAGATACTGCGCAAAATCCTCTGCCCTCCCCTCCAGGGGGTCCCCCCCCTCCAATTGGAGAGAGCGGGTCACCCTGAAGAGGGCGGCCGGGCGATTATCTGATGACGCAATGAGTGAGGCATAGTAGTTAGTCCTAGCCTCCCTCATCGCCACAAGGTAGGATCTAAGATGTATCCTTACCTGTGCTCGGTCGGAGGAGGAAGCTCAGGATTTGTTAGCCTTTTTGGACGTTATGGTCCAACGCTTGCCAGATGGGTCCATTAGTACAAAAGTCTATCGGAAACCCACACATACAGACCGCATCCTCCATTACAACAGTAACCATCCGGTTTCCCATAAGGTTAGCTGTATCAAGACGCTATTTAAACGCATACACTCGCACTGCAGCACGGCGAGATCCAGGATTGAGGAGAGGAGATATTTGTACCGTGTCTGCCGTTTGAATGGATATCCCATGAAGTTTGTGAGACGCCATAGCAGGGTGTTAGAACCCCAAGGTGGTCAACGAGAGAGAGAATCTGGCACACAAACTACACGCATAACGTTACCATACATCAACAACGTTTCTGAAGCAACGGCCAGGCTAATGGCCCCTTATAATGTGAAGGTGGCCCATAAGCCAAACCAAAGGTTGCGGTCAAAAATTATGCGCCCGAAGGACCCACTCCCCATGGTGGAAAGGTCAGCGGTGGTCTATAGAATCAACTGTATGGACTGTAAGAGCCATTACGTGGGTGAAACATCTAAAAGGCTGAAGACCCGCCTCCACGAACACAAATTAGCGATCAGAAGAGGTGAGCGATACTCGCAAATATGGTCGCACATGGCCGAGCATGACCACCGCTTTGACTTTGAACGTCCTGTATATACTCCCTTGCCTCAGCTGGCAAAGAGGGGAGGAAAGCCTGTGGCTTGGTGGTTAAATCACTGCCTGGTATGTAAACTGCCCAGGTACGAATCCCATAAAGAGTATGGCTAACTGATGAAAGCAGAATGAGCTTGAAATGGCCATTTTAGTCTCCCAATTTAATTCTTTAACTCTTTGTCAGAAAAAGAAATTTGGATATATATATAGTTATATAGTTATATAGTTATATAGTTATATAGGTATATAGGTATATAGGTATAGTTTTATATATATATAGTTATATATAGTTATATATAGTTATATATATAGTTTTATATATATAATTTTATATATATAGTTATATGACTGGTAATAATGGTAAAGATTTGACTCTTGGGTGCATTCATCTCAAAACCAAAAATAACATTGACCACCAAGAGAAGGTTAAAATATTTAAAAGCATTTAAAACATTAAAAGCATTAAAAACATTTAAAATATAAGGCAACCAAGCTTTCGACGGGCACTCCCGACATCATCAGGGTTGAAAAAAGGCGGTTAAGGGTGGAACTTATATGCAGCCCTCAAGTGCCTGCATCCGGCTACGTGAACGTGTGATCGGACACAGCTTCCTGCGCTCCGGATACATTCCTTTTACTTGTGCGTAAGCCCTTCACCTCATCTTCCTCCACCCTAAGGGTCCTAATTTTCTCGAGGAATTCCTCTGTGGACTTGACTACCGTAGCGCTGCCATCCACTAAGTAGGCAATACGGCTGCTAAGCCACTTTGCCAACCCCGAAACGGGGGTGCCCCTGAAAGAAACAATAGGGCAAAGTGGGATGTTATCTTTATGCACTTTTGGCAGCCCGTAAAACCTCGGTAGCACCGAGTCACTGGGTCTTATTCTCCTCAGGGTGTCATCATCAAGTTTTTTGGTCCGTTTGAGCTTATCCAACAGGTTATTGATCTTATTTCTTAGGGTCCCCATGGGATCTTTCTTAACGACCCTATAGGCTGTCCTGTCGTTCAATAGCTGCAGCACTTTGGTCACATAGTGCGCTTTATCAATCACCACCGTGGCCCTTCCCTTATCCGCGGGGAGTATCACGATGGTGTCATCCTTTTTGAGTTGGTTGAGGGCTTCCATTTCCCCTCTAGTTAGTGCCTGATGGTATCTATGGCGCATAAGCAACCCAGTAACCTGCTGCCTGACTACACCCATAGAGTCCTCTCCCATACCCCCGTGGCGCATGGCGGGCTCCAATGCGGCAACAAAATCTAACACGCTCGCATCAGAGAGGTTGTGCCCTACGTCGCGTTGCAGCAGGGCGAGTTGAGGGCGGGTAAGGTTTTTTGAGGACAGATTATAAACTAAATTATCCATGCCCCCGTTGCTTGTCAATCCCCGTAAGGAGTCCATCTTACGTTGGAGGTGCGTGGAGACCTGTTGACTGACCTTCTCCATCGCAAGCCGGATATGTTGGTCAAGCATATGGAAGTGTTGTTCCGAGAGAGCCTGGTTGCACTGTTCTCGGAGATGCTGAGCCCCCATCTTCAAAGACCTCACCCGTCTGTGTTGGTCGTTGATGAGTGCCCGCACAGTGCGATGCTGGAATTGTCGCACTACTTGCAGGCACTCAATAGAGTTGACAGCTGGTCTTCT